>NC_086450.1:496770422-497070422 GCF_028390025.1 Pseudophryne corroboree
ACAGTGTACAGAATAGTCAGCGCAGGAGAGGATCAGTCACAGGACAGTACAGAATAGTCAGCGCAGGAGAGGATCAGTCACAGGACAGTGTACAGAATAGTCAGCGCAGGAGAGGATCAGTCACAGGACAGTGTACAGAATAGTCAGCGCAGGAGAGGATCAGTCACAGGACAGTGTACAGAATAGTCAGCGCAGGAGAGGATCAGTCACAGGACAGTACAGAATAGTCAGCGCAGGAGAGGATCAGTCACAGGACAGTGTACAGAATAGTCAGCGCAGGAGAGGATCAGTCACAGGACAGTGTACAGAATAGTCAGCGCAGGAGAGGATCAGTCACAGGACAGTGTACAGAATAGTCAGCGCAGGAGAGGATCAGTCACAGGACAGTGTACAGAATAGTCAGCGCAGGAGAGGATCAGTCACAGGACAGTGTACAGAATAGTCAGCGCAGGAGAGGATCAGTCACAGGACAGTGTACAGAATAGTCAGCGCAGGAGAGGATCAGTCACAGGACAGTGTACAGAATAGTCAGCGCAGGAGAGGATCAGTCACAGGACAGTGTACAGAATAGTCAGCGCAGGAGAGGATCAGTCACAGGACAGTGTACAGAATAGTCAGCGCAGGAGAGGATCAGTCACAGGACAGTGTACAGAATAGTCAGCGCAGGAGAGGATCAGTCACAGGACAGTGTACAGAATAGTCAGCGCAGGAGAGGATCAGTCACAGGACAGTGTACAGAATAGTCAGCGCAGGAGAGGATCAGTCACAGGACAGTGTACAGAATAGTCAGCGCAGGAGAGGATCAGTCACAGGACAGTGTACAGAATAGTCAGCGCAGGAGAGGATCAGTCACAGGACAGTGTACAGAATAGTCAGCGCAGGAGAGGATCAGTCACAGGACAGTGTACAGAATAGTCAGCGCAGGAGAGGATCAGTCACAGGACAGTGTACAGAATAGTCAGCGCAGGAGAGGATCAGTCACAGGACAGTGTACAGAATAGTCAGCGCAGGAGAGGATCAGTCACAGGACAGTGTACAGAATAGTCAGCGCAGGAGAGGATCAGTCACAGGACAGTGTACAGAATAGTCAGCGCAGGAGAGGATCAGTCACAGGACAGTGTACAGAATAGTCAGCGCAGGAGAGGATCAGTCACAGGACAGTGTACAGAATAGTCAGCGCAGGAGAGGATCAGTCACAGGACAGTGTACAGAATAGTCAGCGCAGGAGAGGATCAGTCACAGGACAGTGTACAGAATAGTCAGCGCAGGAGAGGATCAGTCACAGGACAGTGTACAGAATAGTCAGCGCAGGAGAGGATCAGTCACAGGACAGTGTACAGAATAGTCAGCGCAGGAGAGGATCAGTCACAGGACAGTGTACAGAATAGTCAGCGCAGGAGAGGATCAGTCACAGGACAGTGTACAGAATAGTCAGCGCAGGAGAGGATCAGTCACAGGACAGTGTACAGAATAGTCAGCGCAGGAGAGGATCAGTCACAGGACAGTGTACAGAATAGTCAGCGCAGGAGAGGATCAGTCACAGGACAGTGTACAGAATAGTCAGCGCAGGAGAGGATCAGTCACAGGACAGTGTACAGAATAGTCAGCGCAGGAGAGGATCAGTCACAGGACAGTGTACAGAATAGTCAGCGCAGGAGAGGATCAGTCACAGGACAGTGTACAGAATAGTCAGCGCAGGAGAGGATCAGTCACAGGACAGTGTACAGAATAGTCAGCGCAGGAGAGGATCAGTCACAGGACAGTGTACAGAATAGTCAGCGCAGGAGAGGATCAGTCACAGGACAGTGTACAGAATAGTCAGCGCAGGAGAGGATCAGTCACAGGACAGTGTACAGAATAGTCAGCGCAGGAGAGGATCAGTCACAGGACAGTGTACAGAATAGTCAGCGCAGGAGAGGATCAGTCACAGGACAGTGTACAGAATAGTCAGCGCAGGAGAGGATCAGTCACAGGACAGTGTACAGAATAGTCAGCGCAGGAGAGGATCAGTCACAGGACAGTGTACAGAATAGTCAGCGCAGGAGAGGATCAGTCACAGGACAGTGTACAGAATAGTCAGCGCAGGAGAGGATCAGTCACAGGACAGTGTACAGAATAGTCAGCGCAGGAGAGGATCAGTCACAGGACAGTGTACAGAATAGTCAGCGCAGGAGAGGATCAGTCACAGGACAGTGTACAGAATAGTCAGCGCAGGAGAGGATCAGTCACAGGACAGTGTACAGAATAGTCAGCGCAGGAGAGGATCAGTCACAGGACAGTGTACAGAATAGTCAGCGCAGGAGAGGATCAGTCACAGGACAGTGTACAGAATAGTCAGCGCAGGAGAGGATCAGTCACAGGACAGTGTACAGAATAGTCAGCGCAGGAGAGGATCAGTCACAGGACAGTGTACAGAATAGTCAGCGCAGGAGAGGATCAGTCACAGGACAGTGTACAGAATAGTCAGCGCAGGAGAGGATCAGTCACAGGACAGTGTACAGAATAGTCAGCGCAGGAGAGGATCAGTCACAGGACAGTGTACAGAATAGTCAGCGCAGGAGAGGATCAGTCACAGGACAGTGTACAGAATAGTCAGCGCAGGAGAGGATCAGTCACAGGACAGTGTACAGAATAGTCAGCGCAGGAGAGGATCAGTCACAGGACAGTGTACAGAATAGTCAGCGCAGGAGAGGATCAGTCACAGGACAGTGTACAGAATAGTCAGCGCAGGAGAGGATCAGTCACAGGACAGTGTACAGAATAGTCAGCGCAGGAGAGGATCAGTCACAGGACAGTGTACAGAATAGTCAGCGCAGGAGAGGATCAGTCACAGGACAGTGTACAGAATAGTCAGCGCAGGAGTGGATCAGTCACAGGACAGTGTACAGAATAGTCAGCGCAGGAGAGGATCAGTCACAGGACAGTGTACAGAATAGTCAGCGCAGGAGAGGGATCAGTCACAGGACAGTGTACAGAATAGTCAGCGCAGGAGAGGATCAGTCACAGGACAGTACAGAATAGTCAGCGCAGGAGTGGATCAGTCACAGGACAGTGTACAGAATAGTCAGCGCAGGAGAGGATCAGTCACAGGACAGTGTACAGAATAGTCAGCGCAGGAGAGGATCAGTCACAGGACAGTGTACAGAATAGTCAGCGCAGGAGAGGATCAGTCACAGGACAGTGTACAGAATAGTCAGCGCAGGAGAGGATCAGTCACAGGACAGTGTACAGAATAGTCAGCGCAGGAGAGGATCAGTCACAGGACAGTGTACAGAATAGTCAGCGCAGGAGAGGATCAGTCACAGGACAGTGTACAGAATAGTCAGCGCAGGAGAGGATCAGTCACAGGACAGTGTACAGAATAGTCAGCGCAGGAGAGGATCAGTCACAGGACAGTGTATAGAATAGTCAGCGCAGGAGAGGATCAGTCACAGGACAGTGTACAGAATAGTCAGCGCAGGAGAGGATCAGTCACAGGACAGTGTACAGAATAGTCAGCGCAGGAGAGGATCAGTCACAGGACAGTGTACAGAATAGTCAGCGCAGGAGAGGATCAGTCACAGGACAGTGTACAGAATAGTCAGCGCAGGAGAGGATCAGTCACAGGACAGTGTACAGAATAGTCAGCGCAGGAGAGGATCAGTCACAGGACAGTGTACAGAATAGTCAGCGCAGGAGAGGATCAGTCACAGGACAGTGTATAGAATAGTCAGCGCAGGAGAGGATCAGTCACAGGACAGTGTACAGAATAGTCAGCGCAGGAGAGGATCAGTCACAGGACAGTGTACAGAATAGTCAGCGCAGGAGAGGATCAGTCACAGGACAGTGTACAGAATAGTCAGCGCAGGAGAGGATCAGTCACAGGACAGTGTACAGAATAGTCAGCGCAGGAGAGGATCAGTCACAGGACAGTGTACAGAATAGTCAGCGCAGGAGAGGATCAGTCACAGGACAGTGTACAGAATAGTCAGCGCAGGAGAGGATCAGTCACAGGACAGTGTACAGAATAGTCAGCGCAGGAGAGGATCAGTCACAGGACAGTGTACAGAATAGTCAGCGCAGGAGAGGATCAGTCACAGGACAGTGTACAGAATAGTCAGCGCAGGAGAGGATCAGTCACAGGACAGTGTACAGAATAGTCAGCGCAGGAGAGGATCAGTCACAGGACAGTGTACAGAATAGTCAGCGCAGGAGAGGATCAGTCACAGGACGGTGTACAGAATAGTCAGCGCAGGAGAGGATCAGTCACAGGACAGTGTACAGAATAGTCAGCGCAGGAGAGGATCAGTCACAGGACAGTGTACAGAATAGTCAGCGCAGGAGAGGCTCAGTCACAGGACAGTGTACAGAATAGTCAGCACAGGAGAGGGATCAGTCACAGGACAGTGTACAGAATAGTCAGCAGCAGGAGGGGATCAGTCACAGGACAGTGTACAGAATAGTCAGCGCAGGAGAGGATCAGTCACAGGACAGTGTACAGAATAGTCAGCGCAGGAGAGGATCAGTCACAGGACAGAGTACAGAATAGTCAGCGCAGGAGAGGATCAGTCACAGGACAGTGTACAGAATAGTCAGCGCAGGAGAGGCTCAGTCACAGGACAGTGTACAGAATAGTCAGCGCAGGAGAGGATCAGTCACAGGACAGTGTACAGAATAGTCAGCGCAGGAGAGGATCAGTCACAGGACAGTGTACAGAATAGTCAGCGCAGGAGAGGATCAGTCACAGGACAGTGTACAGAATAGTCAGCGCAGGAGAGGATCAGTCACAGGACAGTGTACAGAATAGTCAGCGCAGGAGAGGATCAGTCACAGGACAGTGTACAGAATAGTCAGCGCAGGAGAGGATCAGTCACAGGACAGTATACAGAATAGTCAGCGCAGGAGAGGATCAGTCACAGGACAGTGTACAGTATAGTCAGCGCAGGAGAGGATCAGTCACAGGACAGTGTACAGAATAGTCAGCGCAGGAGAGGATCAGTCACTGGACAGTGTACAGAATAGTCAGCGCAGGAGAGGATCAGTCACAGGACAGTGTACAGTATAGTCAGCGCAGGAGAGGATCAGTCACAGGACAGTGTACAGAATAGTCAGCGCAGGAGAGGATCAGTCACTGGACAGTGTACAGAATAGTCAGCGCAGGAGAGGATCAGTCACAGGACAGTGTACAGAATAGTCAGCGCAGGAGAGGATCAGTCACAGGACAGTGTACAGAATAGTCAGCGCAGGAGAGGATCAGTCACAGGACAGTGTACAGAATAGTCAGCGCAGGAGAGGATCAGTCACAGGGCAGTGTACAGAATAGTCAGCGCAGGAGAGGATCAGTCACAGGACAGTGTACAGAATAGTCAGCGCAGGAGAGGATCAGTCACAGGACAGTGTACAGAATAGTCAGCGCAGGAGAGGATCAGTCACAGGACAGTGTACAGAATAGTCAGCGCAGGAGAGGATCAGTCACAGGACAGTGTACAGAATAGTCAGCGCAGGAGAGGATCAGTCACAGGACAGTGTACAGAATAGTCAGCGCAGGAGAGGATCAGTCACAGGACAGTGTACAGAATAGTCAGCGCAGGAGAGGATCAGTCACAGGACAGTGTACAGAATAGTCAGCGCAGGAGAGGATCAGTCACAGGACAGTGTACAGAATAGTCAGCGCAGGAGAGGATCAGTCACAGGACAGTGTACAGAATAGTCAGCGCAGGAGAGGATCAGTCACAGGACAGTGTACAGAATAGTCAGCGCAGGAGAGGATCAGTCACAGGACAGTGTACAGAATAGTCAGCGCAGGAGAGGATCAGTCACAGGACAGTGTACAGAATAGTCAGCGCAGGAGAGGATCAGTCACAGGACAGTGTACAGAATAGTCAGCGCAGGAGAGGATCAGTCACAGGACAGTGTACAGAATAGTCAGCGCAGGAGAGGATCAGTCACAGGACAGTGTACAGAATAGTCAGCGCAGGAGAGGATCAGTCACAGGACAGTGTACAGAATAGTCAGCGCAGGAGAGGATCAGTCACAGGACAGTGTACAGAATAGTCAGCGCAGGAGAGGATCAGTCACAGGACAGTGTACAGAATAGTCAGTGCAGGAGAGGATCAGTCACAGGACAGTGTATAGAATAGTCAGCGCAGGAGAGGATCAGTCACAGGACAGTGTACAGAATAGTCAGTGCAGGAGAGGATCAGTCACAGGACAGTGTATAGAATAGTCAGCGCAGGAGAGGATCAGTCACAGGACAGTGTACAGAATAGTCAGCGCAGGAGAGGATCAGTCACAGGACAGTGTACAGAATAGTCAGTGCAGGAGAGGATCAGTCACAGGACAGTGTACAGAATAGTCAGCGCAGGAGAGGATCAGTCACAGGACAGTGTACAGAACAGTCAGCGCAGGAGAGGATCAGTCACAGGACAGTGTACAGAATAGTCAGCGCAGGAGAGGATCAGTCACAGGACAGTGTACAGAATAGTCAGCGCAGGAGAGGATCAGTCACAGGACAGTGTACAGAATAGTCAGCGCAGGAGAGGATCAGTCACAGGACAGTGTATAGAATAGTCAGCGCAGGAGAGGCTCAGTCACAGGACAGTGTACAGAATAGTCAGCGCAGGAGAGGATCAGTCACAGGACAGTGTACAGAATAGTCAGCGCAGGAGAGGATCAGTCACAGGACAGTGTACAGAACAGTCAGCGCAGGAGAGGATCAGTCACAGGACAGTGTACAGAATAGTCAGCGCAGGAGAGGATCAGTCACAGGACAGTGTACAGAATAGTCAGCGCAGGAGAGGATCAGTCACAGGACAGTGTACAGAATAGTCAGCGCAGGAGAGGATCAGACACAGCACAGTGTACAGAATAGTCAGCGCAGGAGAGGATCAGTCACAGGACAGTGTACAGAACAGTCAGCGCAGGAGAGGATCAGTCACAGGACAGTGTACAGAATAGTCAGCGCAGGAGAGGATCAGAGTCACAGGACAGTGTACAGAATAGTCAGCGCAGGAGAGGATCAGTCACAGGACAGTGTACAGAATAGTCAGCGCAGGAGAGGATCAGTCACAGGACAGTGTACAGAATAGTCAGCGCAGGAGAGGATCAGTCACAGGACAGTGTACAGAATAGTCAGCGCAGGAGAGGATCAGTCACAGGACAGTGTACAGAATAGTCAGCGCAGGAGAGGATCAGTCACAGGACAGTGTACAGAATAGTCAGCGCAGGAGAGGATCAGTCACAGGACAGTGTACAGAATAGTCAGCGCAGGAGAGGATCAGTCACAAGACAGTGTACAGAATAGTCAGCGCAGGAGAGGATCAGTCACAGGACAGTGTATTGTATGATCATGGCTGCTGAGTATATCCACCGTTCATGTAATTACACAAGTTATATTAATTTTAACACACCTTATATAATCCATCATCCCAAAGAGCAACACTGCATTCTGCATACAGAATTATACACTTTGCACAATTCTAGCACTTTATTTGCTGTGACTTAAATTCACATTTAAAAAAGTGTTAGGTAACTTAAAATACCCTTACATAATTATTACATTGTTTTTACGGAATTATTACGTAGCTCTGACAGATATCCTTGCCATTGTGAACTGTCTGATAGAGTCCTGGAAGCTGTAATTTTTCAAAACAGGATCCCCAAGGTGCATACAAACTCATAAGAATTTGTCAAAGGGATGAGTGGAAGACCGCTTTCAATACTCCAGATGGGCGTTATGAATTTTATGATGATGGGATTCAACCTATGTATAGCTCCTGCCATGGTGCCAGTCCTAGAGATTTTCTGGGACTTGCTGTACATTAATGTAGTAGTTTATCTTGAAGACATCCTCATCTTCTCTGATCTTCAACTCACCATCAGCATGTTAGAGAGGTACTTCATCAACTCAGGGAGAATAAACTTTACTGCAAACTGCAAAAAATGTGTCTTTGAAGTGGAATCCAAACCCTTTCTTCACTATATTATATCCGGTACAGCGATGAGTATGGATACTCAGAAATTCTGGGCAATTCTCTATTGGCCTCAGCATACTACCCTAAAGGCTATTCACTGTTTCTTGGATTTTGCAGACTACACATATTTATTCAAGTGTACTCCACAATAGTTTCTCTAATTACTGCTCTTACCAAATAGTGTTCAGACTCAGCCAATTGGTCTACAGCAGTGGTTCTCAAACTCGGTCCTCAGGACCCCACACAGTGTATGTTTTGCAGGTAACCCAGCAAGTGCACAGGTGTATTAATTACTCACTGACACATTTTAAAAGGTCCACAGGTGGAGCTAATTATTTCACTTGTCATTTTGTGAGGAGACCTGCAAAACATGCACCGTGTGGGGTCCTGAGGACCGAGTTTGAGAACCTGTGGTCTACAGAAACTCAGCCGCTTTTCAACAGCTTAAATAGGCATTTATCACAGCGCCAGTTGTTAACCAACCAGGTGTCTCCTGCCCTTATACCTTTATACCTCATCAGTTGGAGTGGGACAGTCCTATCCTAACATGCATCCAGTGGTCATCTGCATCCCTCTGGTTTCTTCCCACATAGGTTTCTGCCAGCTGAGAAGAACCACGCCATAGGTGACAAAGAGTTATTCTTTATGCAATTAGCACTTGAGGAATGCAGACATTTATTGTAGGGGGGCTCAGTATCTAGTTACGGTCTATCGAGTCTCTGACCTTGGAGTTCAATTTGTAGCCAGATTCTGGAATTCTCTCTGTAAAGCCCTACAGTTAAATATCATTGTTTCAGCATTTGGAGACCTCTCTGAGGTAGTATATCTCTTCCTCACATGACGAATGGTCTGGTCTGATGTGTTAACTTCTAAAGAGTCGTGTATAGTTTATTTACTTACACATATAAAATAATATAATATAAAAACTAAAATCACAAATACCGGCCAGTATTAAATTAAACTATACAAATGTATGTATGAGAAAGTTATACACGTGTATAGCCACACACATATAGTTAGACCATCAATTTAAGAGCATTTCCATGGACAAATTTATCTAGGGTTAGGCTGCAGGAGGTGATGGTTAGGCTGTGGGAGGTACAATTAGGGTTGGTCTGCGGGAGGGTTAGGCTGCAGCAAGGGAGATTTAGGGTTAGGCTACGAGCGGTGGGTTAGGGTTAGGCTGTGGGAGGGGAGAGTTAGGGTTATGCTGCGGTAGGGATAGGGTTATGCTGTGGGATGGGGGATAGGGTTATGCTGCGGGAAGGCTACGGGAGTGGTGAATTAGGGTTAGGTTGCGGGAGGGGAGAGTTAGGGTTAGGCTGCAGGAGGTGCGGGTTAGGCTGTGGGAGGTACGTTAAGGGTTGGACTGAGGGAGGGTTAGGCACTGGGGGGTAGGCTGTAGCTGGGGAAGGTTAGGGTTAGGCTACAGGAGCGTTGGGTTAGGCTGTGGCAGGGAAGAGACAGGGTTAGGCTGCGGACGGGGAGGGTTAGGTTAAGGGAGCAGTGGGTTAGGGGTAGGCTTAAAATACTCACTGGGATCCACTGGCATTCTCAGCATTGGGATTCTGACTGCCTGGATTGTGACCTCCGAGATTTCATACCAAACCCTAAACTAATGTTGTGTTCATTTGATATAGTTATACTTTATATTACAATTACATATAATATTAACTTGTCTTACCTGTAAGTGCTCCCATTTAAAATTGGAATAACTACATCATTAGAGTACTGGGCCTAATGTAAAAAAATAAATAATAATAATTCATAAAATAATTTTCTAGGTGAAAAACACAATAAAAATGTAGATTTGCATTTTCCATTGTATATATTACTTACAGTACATACACTGTATTTGGCAATAAGTAAACCAGCATCTTCCAACTTGAAGAATAACCACAATTAATAGAACAAATGAGAATGGGATATGGTGTGAAGCGTAATCACGCTAAACATTGCAAGCCGTACAGAATGTCACCTCTGATGTCTCAGACCATCCTATAGCGGAGCTGTAAACTGGCGCCGGCTGTTAAACCAAATAAGGGACGATAGATATTTTTTAAAATTGAAAATTCACATAATTTTAATAGACATTAAAAGAAAAGTGCTAGAACATCACATGAACACACTTTCTTAATATTCCTGAATCAGGGAATAAAAGTAGGTAATTTTGGTTGGGGCCGCTTGGATCGCAATAAAAATGGCTAGTATGCACACTCTCCGGTTAGGGCTCACTCCTCATTAAACGTTGGTTCACTTTAGATGTATGTATTTACCCAGTCCTTAGGAAGTTGTCCCCATGGATCTCAGTATTGCTGATAGAGATCCAAATAGCAGCAGGGGTGGTTCCAGGTTCCAATGGGGCTATTAGTGTCCAAATGGAGGCAGAGAGTCCAATCAGTACCGGGGAATTCAAGTGGGTCCAATGTTGGTGGTCCGTATCCTTAGCTCAACGTGTTTCGCTGGTCTTGCGTCTGCCAGCTTCCTCAGGAGCATGTTCCTAAGGACTGGGTAATATATACATCTAAAGTGAACCAAAGTTTAATGAGGAGCGAGCCCTAACCGGAGAGTGTGCATACTAGCCATTTTTATTGCGATCCAAGCGGCCCCAACCAAAATCACCTACTTTTATTCCCTGATTCAGGAATATTAAGAAAGTGTGTTCATGTGATGTTCTAGTACTTTTCTTTTAATGTCTATTAAAATGATGTGAATTTTCAATTTTACCCAAATATCTATCGTCCCTTATTGGTTTAACAGCCGGCGCCAGTTTACATTCTTTTTTTCCTTGTCCATTTATTTGGGGTCTGACCTCCCCTCTACTGGCTACCGTTGACAGCGCACTCATATATTTCTTTCTTTCTATAGCAGAGCTGATACAACTGCCCGGCTCACCTGTGAGGGGTCTGGTACTGAGATTGCAGTGATGAGGCTCAACAACAACGCAGACAGTACAATTGGAAAACTAGCACTAGTCTATGAAGTAAATAAAGTAGAAACATAATAATACTTACTGTATAGTGTAACAAATTATAGTGTAACAGATCGGTCCTGGGCAACAGGCAGCCCTGGGGTCGTATAGGGTGTACCAAGCCTTCATTTGCCGCACCAAGATCTTCCCTGCACTGTTGTCTATCTTGTGTGTTAAAGCTTGTAATGTGTGTTTATAATGGATGCTTTGTTATTACAGAGAGGCGTCTCTTTCATATATTAAAGCTATTTACAGTATAATGTACAGTTCTGGGAAGGTAAAATGCAGCCATATGTATTAGGTTGCTCATGGCTGCAGTAGATCCACAAACTGCTGGCAGGAGATTCAGGAATGTATTCACCTTATTTCAAGCATTCACGGTAATACGGATAAAGTTGGAGGGGTTCCAGTGTATAGGTCGACATGCATTAGGTCGACAGGTTCAGAAGGTTGACAGGTAAAAGGTAGACAATGCTTAAGGTCAACGGGTATACAAGGTCGACATGACAAGTCTTTTTTTATGTTTCCCAAGTTTTGCTTGACTTACTATCCACATGGACTACGATTGCGAGCAGTAACGTGAGAGTACACGTTTACACGGACTGTGGTCATATATGATGAATTGATACCCCCCCCCCAAGAAAAAACTTGTGTCAACCATTTTGTGTTGGCCACTGTCATGACGATTTTTTGACCTGTTGACCATGTGTACATGTCGATCTTACTGTTCACCTTTTAACTGTAAACTTTTGGACATTCTGCCCCTTTCGACTTAATGCATATCGATCATATGGGGTCGATCTAGTTACAGTAGACCTATACCACATCCAAGTTGGGGCTGATGGACCCTCACATATATAATCGAGGACGGCTCTCATGTCTCTGTCATTTGCAGTTGTAGTAGGCTCCCACCACAGAGACAGAGATAGGAAGAACCCAACATGCACCTCTGCAATGTCCTCCAAAGAATCCATTCAATCAACATGTAGTTACACCCTGTCATTGCAGAGTCACTGAGATCCCATATGTAGACCATCTCCTCGCCAGTGGCTTTGAACCCAGTTCCTGCCAAGACACAGGCTATCCTATACACAGACAAGTTGAGTCTGCAGTGCTTTTTGGATAAGACCACCTACAGTACCTTTCAAAATTTCTGCTAGACTACAGTGAGATCCCAGCCCCGCTCTGCCTGCTTTAGACGTTGGATGGTGGTTGGACTCCCATGCTGCTGCTTCTTCTCACCTCAAGGCTATGCTCACTTCCAGCCCGGGGCTCCAATTATTTGATGTTTATAATAAATATAATTTCTCATACGTCCTATAGGATGCTGGGGTCACATCAAGAACCATGGGGTATAGACGGGATCCGCAGGAGACATGGGCACTTTAAGACGTTGAATGGGTGTGAACTGGCTCCTCCCTCTAAGCCACTCCTCCAGACTCCAGTTTAGATCTGTGCCCAGGCAGACTGGATGCACTCTGAGGAGCTCTACTGAGTTTCTCAAAAAAATACTTTTGTTAGGTTTTTTATTTTCAGGGAGACTGCTGGCAATAGTCTCCCTGCTTCGTGGGACTAAAGGCCCATACACACTTGACGATAAAATGAACGATGTCGTTCATTTCAGCCCTCATGAACGACGTCGTTCATTATAACGTCAAGTGTGTATGCATCCAACGACCAACGATGCGCGGCCCCGCGGGACGTTAACGTCCATCGTTCATCTGTGGAGCATGTATGCTCAATTTCCACTATGGTCGTTACCGACCAGAGACGTCGTTGAATGTGTATGGTGTGAAAGACCAACGACCAACGACCAAGCCACTGTTCACCAGCCCTGTTCCCAGCTCATTATTTTAATAAACTGTTCAGCTTGAATGCTTTAACGATGAATGGTCTATGGTCTTTCGTCTTTGGTCTTTCATCTTTCGTCTTTCATCTTTCGTCTTTGGTCGTTGGTAGTGTGTATGCTCATGTCGTTTGCTCAGCTGTTCAAGGGAAGTTCAAGGGAAGTCGTTAATGACGGTCGTTAACGATGTGTGCATCGTCAAGTGTGTATGGGCCTTTAGGGGAGAGAAGTCAGACCTACTTCTAGTGAGTTTAAAGGCTCTGCTTCTTTGGCTACAGGACACCATTAGCTCCTGAGGGTTTGGAACACTAGGTACGCCTATGGGTTCATTCCCAGAGCCCGCCGTCACCCCCCTTGCAGAGCCAGAAGTCAGAAGACAGGTGAGTAGAAGAAGAAAAGAAGACTTCGGTGATGGCTTCTGAGGTACCGCACAGCGATCGCGCTTTGCGCCATGCTCCCACACACAGCGGCACTGTAGGGTGCAGGGGGGGCGCCCTGGGCAGTATAAAATCCTCATATGTGACTGGAAAACAATGGTATGAGTGCCTAGGCACTAAATCCTAACCCCCGCCAGTATAAATATACTAAAAAATAGCGGGGCTGAAGCGCGCCATGAAGGGGGCGGGGCTTAACCCTCACAGCTCTAATCAGCGCCATTTTCTCTTGTAGACACGCTGGTCTTTCCTCACACTGCTGTATACATAACAGAGTGAAAAAACAGGGGGGGCGGGGGCACAGTTGATTTGAGGCAATATAAGTTACTTATAAGGTCTGAGGCAATACAGTATATAAAGGTTTCAGAACCGGGATTGAGCGCTGGGTTATGAGCTGGCAAACTCCATCTGTGTCTTCCTGACAGACTTTACTGTGGGTCTGTCCCCTATATGCCCGGTATGTCGGTGGGTGTTTGGTACACGTGTGTCGGCATGTCTGAGGCTGAGTGCTCGTCCCACAAACGGCTGTGGGAGTGACCCTGTCGACACCGCCGACTTGATGCTGCTTGGTACATGTGTGTTGACACGTCGGTGGCTGAATGTTTCTCTGACGTCCTAGTGGATGCTGGGAACTCCGTAAGGACCATGGGGAATAGCGGCTCCGCAGGAGACAGGGCACAAAAGTAAAGCTTTAGGACTACCTGGTGTGCACTGGCTCCTCCCCCTATGACCCTCCTCCAAGCCTCAGTTAGATTTTTGTGCCCGGCCGAGAAGGGTGCACACTAGGGGCTCTCCTGAGCTTCTTAGTGAAAGTTTAGTTTTAGGTTTTTTATTTTCAGTGAGACCTGCTGGCAACAGGCTCACTGCATCGAGGGACTAAGGGGAGAAGAAGCGAACTCACCTGCGTGCAGAGTGGATTGGGCTTCTTAGGCTACTGGACACCATTAGCTCCAGAGGGACCGAACACAGGCCCAGCCTCGGAGTCCGGTCCCAGAGCCGCGCCGCCGGCCCCCTTACAGAGTCAGAAGCAAGAAGAGGTCCGGAAAATCGGCGGCAGAAGACATCCTGTCTTCACCAAGGTAGCGCACAGCACTGCAGCTGTGCACCATTGCTCCTCAGCACACTTCACACTTCGGTCACTGAGGGTGCAGGGCGCTAGGGGGGGTGCCCTGAGCAGCAATAAAAACACCTTGGCTGGCGAAAATACATCACATATAGCCCCCAGGGCTATATGGATAAATTTTAACCCCTGCCAGAATCCATAAAAAAGCAGGAGAAAAGTCAGCGAAAAAGGGGCGGAGCCTATCTCCTCAGCACACTGGCGCCATTTTCTCTCACAGCTCCGTTGGAGGGAAGCTCCCTGGCTCTCCCCTGCAGTTACTACACTACAGAAAGGGGTTAAAAAAGAGAGGGGGGCACTAATTAGGCGCAGTACAACAATACAGCAGCTATAAGGGGAAAAACACTTATATAAGGTTATCCCTGTATATATATAGCGCTCTGGTGTGTGCTGGCATACTCTCCCTCTGTCTCCCCAAAGGGCTAGTGGGGTCCTGTCCTCTATCAGAGCATTCCCTGTGTGTGTGCTGTGTGTCGGTACGTTGTGTCGACATGTATGAAGAGGAAAATGGTGTGGAGGCGGAGCAATTGCCTGTAATGGAGATGTCACCCCCAAGGGAGTCGACACCTGAGTGGCTGAGCTTATGGAAGGAATTACGTGACAGTGTCAGCTCTTTACAAAAGATTGATGACATGGAACAGCCGGCTATTCAGCCTGTGCCTGTCCAGGTGTCTCAAAAGCCATCAGGGGCTCTAAAACGCCCGTTACCTCAGATGGCAGATACAGATGCTGACACGGATACTGACTCCAATGTCGACGATGAAGAGACGAATGTGACTTCCAGTAGGGCCACACGTTACATGATTGAGGCTATGAAAAATGTTTTACATATTTCTGATAATACCAGTACCACTAAAAAGGGTATTATGTTGGGTGAGGAAAAACTGCCTGTAGTTTTTCCTGCATCTGAGGAATTAAATGAAGTGTGTGATGAGGCGTGGGTTTCCCCCGATAAAAACTGTTAATTCCTAAAAAGTTATTAGCATCATATCCCTTCCCGCCAGAGGATAGGGCACGTTGGGAAACACCCCCTACGGTGGATAAAGCGCTCACTCGCTTGTCTAAACAGGTGGCACTACCGTCCCCAGATACGGCCGCCCTTAAGGAACCTGCTGACAGCAGAAAAATATCCTAAAATGTATATACACTCACACGGGTGTGATACTGCGACCAGCAATCGCCTCAGCCTGGATGTGCAGTGCTGGGGTGGCTTGGTCGGATTCCCTGACTGACAATATTGATACCCTAGATAGGGACAGTATATTACTGACTATAGAGCATTTAAAAGATGCATTTCTATATATGCGTGATGCACAGAGGGATATTTGCCGACAGGCATCAAGAGTAAGTGCGCTGTCCATTTCTGCCAGAAGAGGGTTATGGACAAGACAGTGGTCAGGTGATGCTGATTCCAAAAGGCATATGGAAGTATCGCCTTATAAAAGGGAGGAGTTATTTGGGGTAGGTCTAACAGACCTGGTGGCCACGGCAACGGCTGGGAAATCCACATTTTTACCCCAGGTAGCCTCTCAACATAAGAAGATGCCGTATTATCAGGCGCAGTCCTTTCGGGCCCATAAGGGAAAGCGGGCAAAAGGCTCCTAATTTCTGCCCCGTGGCAGAGGGAGAGGAAAAAGGCTGCAGCAAACAGCCAGTTCCCAGGAACAGAAGCCTCTCCCGTTTCTGCCAAGTCCTCAGCATGACGCTGGGGCTTTACAAGCGGACTCAGGCACGGTGGGGGCCCGTCTCAAAAAATTTCAGCGTGCAGTGGGCTCACTCACAGGTGGACCCCTGGATCCTTCACCCAGCAGGTGATAATCAAGGTACCCCTCCTACAACAAGGAAAGGGGTATTATTCCACGCTGTTTGTGGTACCGAAGCCGGACGGCTCGGTGAGACCTATTTTAAATCTGAAATCCTTGAACACTTACATACAAAGGTTCAAATTCAAGATGAAGTCACTCAGAGCGGTGATTGCGAACCTGGAAGAAGGGGATTATATGGTGTCTCTGGACATCAAGGAGGCTTACCTCCATGTCCCAATTTACCCTTCTCACCAAGGGTACCTCAGGTTTGTGGTACAGACAGGGCCGGATTAACAATGGGGCTGATGGAGCTGCAGCTCCAGGCCCACCCTCTAAAATAGGCCCACAGCATTGCAGATCTATGTTGTGCAGTAGACAGGAAATAAAATTTCCTTCTACTGCTGCAGCCTCCTAGGCAGGCATCGCCGCCTCCACCCTCAACACCCTAGGCCTCCTTCCCGCGGCCGCGGTATTGGTGGATTAAATTGCGCCGCAGACAGAGACAGTATAAGGCTTCACCTGCCTTCCCTGCACTGCATACACAGTGTGTCTCGGCAGCGCTTCCTCTGCGCCGGATGGTGTGACGTGTTTGCAGGGCCTCGAGCGCTGCTCCAGCTGAGCAGCCACGTGGGGCGCCATCCCATAGGGGGCACTGTGTGTGGCCACCGCCATTGCGACTAATGACAGATGCTGAGTCAAGCAGCCAAAGGCAGTGCCACAGCTGCAAGTGCGCTGCAGTGCCCGAATCCCTCCCTGCCCTGTTAAAGACAGCTTCAGGGACCGATCACACAGCTGTCACCCCCTGCCACAAATACCAGGCCAGCCCCCTGCCACAAATGTCAGCCCCCCCCCTGCCACTGCCAGCTTCACTGGAAGAACTTTTACTGTGTGTGCTTCCTGGTTGCTGGTCCTTCCCCAGAGCCAGCAGCCAGCCACCAATGACGTGCAGTGAGGAGGCTTCCCTTCCTGTGCTGCAGCTGCACACTCAGAAGACGAGGCACCAAGCTAAAGACAGGGAGTGTACTGACTTGTACGTAACTGGAGTGGGGTGAGGGTGTGTAAAAGCAATCAGTGAGTGGGATAGTGGTTTATTAAAGTTTTAGAAGTATCAAAATGTTATCCTGTGTTGTGTATTATTGATTGTGTAGGGGGTGTATTATTGTGGGGCGTGTATAAATGATATCTGTGGGGTGTATTATTGTGGGGGTGTATAAATGTTATATGTGGGGTGTATTATTGTGGGGGGGGGGTGTATAAATGATATCTGGGGGGTGTATTATTGTGGGGGTGTATAAATGTTATCTGAGGGGTGGATTGTGGGGGGTGTATAAATGTTATATGTGGGGTGTATTATTGTGGGGGGTGTATAAATGATATCTGTGGGGTGTATTATTGTGGGGGGTGTATAAATGATATCTGTGGGGTGTATAAATGTTATCTGTGGGGTGTATTACTGTGTGGGTGTTAATGTTATCTGTGAGGTGTATTATTGTGGGTGTGTATAAATGTTATCTTGGGGTATATTATTGTGGAGGCTGTATAAATGATATCTGTGGGGTGTATTATTGTGGGGGTGTAGAAATGTTATCTGGGGTGTATTATTGTGGGGGGGGTGTGTAGAAATGTTATCTGGAGGTATATTATTGTGGGTGGGGTGTATAAATGTTATCTGGAGGTATATTATTGTGGGGGGGTGTATAAATGATATCTGTGGGGTGTATTGTGGAGGGTGTATAAATGTTATCTGGAGGTGTATAAATGTTATCTGTGAGGTGTATTATTGTGGGTGTGTATAAATGTTATCTTGGGGTATATTATTGTGGAGGGTGTATAAATGATATCTGTGGGGTGTATTATTGTGGGGGTGTAGAAATGTTATCTGGGGTGTATTATTGTGGGGGGGTGTATAAATGTTATCTGGAGGTATATTATTGTGGGTGGGGTGTATAAATGTTATCTGGAGGTATATTATTGTGGAGGGGTGTATAAATGTTATCTGGGGGTTGTATTATTGTGCGTGGTGTATAAATGTTATCTGGAGGTATATTATTGTGGGGGGGTGTATAAATGTTATCTGGGGGTTGTATTATTGTGCGTGGTGTATAAATATTTTGGGGTGTGATTGTGGGGTGTGTATAAATGTTATATGTGGGGTGTATTATTGTGGGGGGGTGTATATATGTTATCTGGGGGTATATTATTGTAGGGGTGTATAAATGTTATCTGTGGGTTGTATTATTGTGGGGTGTGTATAAATGATATCTGTGGGGTGTATTATTGTGTGGGGGTGGGGGGTGTATAAATGTTATCTATGGGGTGCATTATTGTGTGGTGTAGGAGTGTATAAATGTTAAGAGGGTTGAAATGTATTATATGGTGTGGGTATTTATTAATATGATTTGAGTGATGTGGTGTGTGTTATTATGTGGGATGGGGGTGTATTAAGGTTACCTGAGGGTTGATGAGTTCAAACGTTATCTACGGGGTGGATCATTATAAGGGATGTGGTGTATTTAAGTTTCGGTGTGTATATTAATGATATCTTGGAGGAATAGGGGTATTGCTATACAATGGAGTAGAAATACATATAATATCCTGGCGGTCGGGATTCCGGCAGTCAAAATTCCAAATGCTGCATCCTGACGCTGGGAATCCCGACACCTTTGGGAAAAGATACCTAATGCTAATCCCTAACCCTCCCTCCACTTACAGCCTAAACCTAACCATCCTACCCCGTAGCCTAACCCTCCCCGGGGATGTCTAACCCTAACACTCCTCCCAACAGTCTAACCCTAACCCTCCCACCCCCGTAGCCTAAACCTAACCATCCTCCCCCGTAGCCTAACCCTCCCCGGGGATGTCTAACCCTAACACTCCTCCCCACAGTCTAACCCTAACCTTCCCACCCCCGTAGCCTAAACCTAACCATCCTACCCCGTAGCCTAACCCTCCCCGGGGATGTCTAACCCTAACACTCATCCCCACAGTCTAACCCTAAACCTCCCACCCCCGTAGCCTAAACCTAACCATCCTCCCCCGTAGCCTAACCCTCCCCGGGGATGTCTAACCCTAACACTCCTCCCCACAGCCTAACCCTAACCCTCCCACCCCCGTAGCCTAAACCTAACCATCCTCCCCCGTAGCCTAACCCTCCCCGGGGATGTCTAACCCTAACACTCCTCCCCACAGTCTAACCCTAACCCTCCCACCCCCGTAGCCTAAACCTAACCATCCTCCCCCGTAGCCTAACCCTCCCCGGGGATGTCTAACCCTAACACTCCTCCCCACAGTCTAACCCTAACCCTCCCACCCCCGTAGCCTAAACCTAACCCTAGCGGGGGGCACTTCAAAATATCTTTAACATGGTGCTAGCTGACCTGGGGCCAGCCCAGACATCAAAAAGGTGCCAATACGGCACCCAGACTCCAAAATACAGCCCAGGGCAGGGCACTCAAAGCAGGATAGCGCCTAGATCCCCTAAGCAGCTGCTTCTTGAAGGTGGCCCAGCGGCAGCAGCAGCATATCATCTGATATCCTCCAGACTGAGGTGAGGTGTCAGACTGACGTGGCATACTGAGGCACTGTTAAATTACAGTTACATATATATATATATATATATATATATATATACAGTTTTGTGGATGGACCGGCACTCCCTCAAGGTAACGCAGATGTGCCCAGGTGCCTTCTGATGAAATTAGGTACGGTAGGAGGCTGCGTGGTGTACGAAGCAAACAGCGGCACTCAGGGTCTTGTGCAAAAATACAAGTGTATTGAAATCACTACATGAACTCCAACGTTTCGGGACGCGCAAGTCCCGTTGTCAACGGGACTTGCGCGTCCCGAAACGTTGGAGTTCATGTAGTGATTTCAATACACTTGTATTTTTGCACAAGACCCTGAGTGCCGCTGTTTGCTTCGTACACCACGCAGCCTCCTACCGTATATATATATATATATATATATATACTGTATATAACAGTATATATAATATATGTGTATGTATGTGTATATATATATATATATATATATATTTTTTTTTTTGTAATAAGGAAAACTAAAGAATGTAATATATATATATATATATATATATAAATGTGTGTGTGTATATATATATATATATATATATATATATATATGTATGTCTTTTCTCCATACATCCAGAAGAACTGCTGGCACTCACAATACCAATGGCAGCTTGCCCCAGTGCGGAATTGTAATAAGACATACAGATGTAGCCAGCCTCGTGGCTAAGTAGTTACACCATGTGTGCCCATGAATGGCTGCATGCGTGCGTATGCATGTGCATGGCCATAGAGAAGACGTACATTAACTCAGCGCCGGGTGGAATAGTTGCACTTAGGCGCACCAAATTGCACCCTCGATATGGACAAGGCTGGCTACATCTCTATATTTCCAACAAACAGCACTCAGAGTTCCTGCTGGCAAATAAGTATATTCAACGATCAATGTTTCGAGGCGTCCACACTGTAGTCAGAACCACATACAATGCATTGTGGTCCTAATGACAGTGCGGATGCCCTGAAACGTTGATCATGTAATATACAGTACTTGTACATATATGTGTGTATGTATGTACGTACATATATAGAGAGAGAGAGAGAGCGTAAATCCATAAAGTATATATAGTGAATTTGTAAATTGAAGGTAGGTGTCTACCTATGCCCTCCATGGTGCTATCCACACCCCACAGCACAGACCACACCCCCATATAAGTAGTCACATGCCCACCATGCTGGTCACACCCCCTGCAGCAGTTCACAATAGGCCCTTCATAAATTTCAGCTCCAGGCCCATCAGGACCTTAATCTGGCACTGGGTACAGAACTGTCACTATCAGTTTCAGACGCTGCCGTTTGGATTGTCCACGGCACCCCGGGTCTTTACCAAGGTAATGGCCGAAATGATGATACTCCTTTGAAAGGAAGGGAGTTTTAATTATCCCTTACTTGGACGATCTCCTGATAAGGGCAAGACCCAGGGAACAGTTGGAAGTCGGGGTAGCACTATCTCAGGTAGTGTTGCGGCAGCATGGTTGGATTCTCAATATTCCAAAATCGCAGCTGATCCCGACGACACGTCTTCTATTCCTAGGGATGATCCTGGACACAGTCCAGAAAAAGGTGTTTCTCCCGGAGGAGAAAGCCAGGGGGTTATCCGAACTAGTCAGAAACCTCCTAAAACCAGGCCAAGTGTCAGTGCATCAGTGCACAAGGGTCCTGGGAAAAATGGTGGCTTCCTACGAAGCAATTCCTTTCGGCAGATTCCACGCAAGAACTTTCCAGTGGGACCTGCTGGACAAAGGGTCCGGATCGCATCTTCAGATGCATCAGCGGATAACCCTGTCACCAAAGACAAGGGTGTCTCTCCTGTGGTGGTTGCAGAGTGCTCATCTTCTAGAGGGCCGCAGATTCGGCATTCAGGACTGGGTCCTGGTGACCACGGATGCCAGCCTGCAAGGCTGGGGAGCAGTCACACGGGGAAGAAATTTCCAGGGCTTGTGGTCAAGCCTGGAGACATCACTTCGCTTAAATATCCTGGAGCTAAGGGCCATTTACAATGCCCTAAGCCAAGCAAGACCTCTGCTTCAAGGTCAGCCGGTGCTGATCCAGTCGGACAACATCACGGCAGTCGCCCACGTAAACAGACAGGGCAGCACAAGAAGCAGGAGAGCAATGGCAGAAGCTGCAAGGATTTTTCGCTGGGCGGAAAATCATGTGATAGCATTGTCAGCAGTATTCATTCTGGGAGTGGACAACTGGGAAGCAGACTTCCTCAGCAGGCACGACCTCCACCCGGGAAAGTGGGGACTTCACCCAGAAGTCTTCCACATGATTGTAAACCGTTGGAGAAACCAAAGGTGGACATGATGGCGTCCCGCCTAAACAAAAAAATTGGACAGTTATTGCGCCAGGTCAAGGGACCCTCAGGCAATAGCTGTGGACGCTCTGGTAACACCGTGGGTGTACCAGTCAGTGTATGTGTTCCCTCCTTTTCCTCTCATATCAAAAGTACTGAGAATTATAAGACGGAGGGGAGTAAGAATTATACTCGTGGCTCCGGATTGACCAAGAAGGACTTGGTACCCGGAACTTCAAGAGATGCTCACGGAGGACCCGTGGCCTCTACCTCTATAAAGGGACCTGCTCCAGCAAGCACCCTGTCTATTCCAAGACTTACCGCGGCTGCGTTTGACGGCAGGGCGGTTGAACGCCGGATCCTGAAGGAAAAGGGCATTCCGGAAGAAGTCATCCCTACCCTGATCAAAGCCAGGAAGGATGTAACCGCAAAGCATTATCACCGCAGTTGGCGAAGATATGTTGCGGGGTGCGAGGCCAGTAAGGCCCGATGGAGGAATTTTCAGCTAGGTCGATTCCTGCATTTCCTGCAAACAGGAGTGTCTATGGGCCTAAAATTGGGGTCCATTAAGGTTCAAATTTCGGCCCTGTCGATTTTCTTCCAGAAAGAACTAGCTTCAGTTTCTGAAGTTCAGACGTTTGTAAAAGGGGTACTGCATATACAGCCTCCTTTTGTGCCTCCAGTGGCACCTTGGGATCTCAATGTAGTTTTGGGTTCCTAAAGTCACATTGGTTTGAACCACTTGAATCTGTGGAGTTAAAATGTCTCACATGGAAAGTGGTCATGCTGTTGGCCCTGGCCTCGGCCAGGCGCGTGTCAGAATTGGCGGCTTTATCCTGTAAAAGCCCTTATCTGATCTTCCATTTAGACAGGGCGGAATTGAGGACTTGTCCTCATTTTCTCCCTAAGGTGGTTTCAGCGTTTCATCTGAACCAACCTATTGTGGTACCTGCGGCTACTAGTGACATGGAGGACTCCAAGTTGTTGGACGTAGTCAGGGCCCTGAAAATATATATTTTCAGGACGGCTGGAGTCAGAAAATCTCACTCGCTGTTTATCCTGTATGCACTCAACAAGCTGGGTGCTCCTGCTTCTAAGCAGATTATTGCTCGTTGGATTTGTAATACAATTCAGTTTACACATTCTGTGGCAGGCCTGCCACAGCCAAAATCTGTAAAAGCCCATTCCACAAGGAAGGGGGCTCCTCTTGGGCAGCTGCCCGAGGGGTCTCAGCTTTACAACTTTGCCGAGCTGCTACTTGGTCAGGGGCAAACACGTTTGCTAAATTCTACAAATTTGATACCCTGGCTGAGGAGGACCTGGAGTTCTCTCATTCGGTGCTGCAGAGTCATCCGCACTCTCCCGCCCGTTTGGGAGCTTTGGTATAATCCCCATGGTCCTTACGGAGTTCCCAGCATCCACTAGGACGTCAGAGAAAATAAGAATTTACTTACCGATAATTCTATTTCTCGTAGTCCGTAGTGGATGCTGGGCGCCCATCCCAAGTGCGGATTGTCTGCAATACTTGTACATAGTTATTGTTAACTAAAATCGGGTTATTGTTGTTGTGAGCCATCTTTCCAGAGGCTCCTCTGTTATCATGCTGTTAACTGGGTTCAGATCACAAGTTGTACGGTGTGATTGGTGTGGCTGGTATGAGTCTTACCCGGGATTCATAAATCCTTCCTTATTGTGTACGCTCGTCCGGGCACAGTATCCTAACTGAGGCTTGAAGGAGGGTCATGGGGGGAGGAGTCAGTGCACACCAGGTAGTCCTAAAGCTTTACTTTTGTGCCCAGTCTCCTGCGGAGCCGCTATTCCCCATGGTCCTTACGGAGTTCCCAGCATCCACTACGGACTACGAGAAATAGAATTATCGGTAAGTAAATTCTTATTTTTTCCCTAGAGAAAACGATATTAGGGACACAGACGGGTGTGGGTGGCCATGTAGGCACCACCATTATCTGACTGGGTAGAAAATTTGCATATCAGAAAGGGTGTATATATATATATATATATATATATATAACAAATAGAAATGGATTCTCGTGGGAGCCAATATGCCTTTTGTATGACAATAATTAAAAGTTTTTATTGTACAGAAACAAACGATATTTATCCTAAGCGTTCGTTATTGACACAACCTTCTAAAAATTCATATAAAACAATATTACAATCTTATACATAAATTACAGTTGGATGTGAGGATTTTACAGCCAGGTGATCACAGTCAGAACTCGAAATGGATGTATCTCCAACCAGATGTTTGTGATAAGGACTTTGTTAACCAGACGTTGCAAAACCCAACGCGTTTCGTCCGTTAGGACTTCATCAGGGGTTTGGAATCAGTTCTTATAGTAGGAGTGATTACCATTGATTAGAAAGGTTTAGAATATCCAATGATTACATCCAATCACATATTCAATTCGATAAATATAATATCTAGATAGACTTCAAAAAAATATATATAAATTTGGTTGAAATTAGATGATGTTACGTTCCCTATTTTCAATCAAGAATGGTGGAACCTTATAGTCTACCTCTGTTTATACATGTCACCAAACAGAGAACTTAGGAAAATTTCAAATCCTGAACGAAACTATTCCTTTTTACAGGAACAAGTGCAACCTCACTATTTTTTTGAAGTCTATCTAGATAACGCGTTGGGTTTTGCAACGTCTGGTTAACAAAGTCCTTATCACAAACATCTGGTTGGAGATACATCCATTTCGAGTTCTGACTGTGATCACCTGGCTGTAAAATCCTCACATCCAACTGTAATTTATGTATAAGATTGTAATATTGTTTTATATGAATTTTTAGAAGGTTGTGTCAATAACGAACGCTTAGGATAAATATCGTTTGTTTCTGTACAATAAAAACTTTTAATTATTGTCATACAAAAGGCATATTGGCTCCCACGAGAATCCATTTCTATTTGTAATCTACTTTTAATACCTTATCTGACAGAGGGTATTTCTTGTTGGTTTGAGACTAGAGGTATAGCGCAAGATATTAGGGTTGATTTTTTGTTTTATATATATATATATATTAATAAAATAAGGAGAGCGCACCAGTGAATAATAATAAAAAGTAACAATTTACTTGTGTAAATATCCACGTACATCAAGGTTCACATTCAAGCACTTAGCCGCTTCTCCGATAACCTCCGCCGTAACGCTGTACTTCAGTCAAAGGGGTGTTTTTCCGGAGAGTAAGGTTGAATGACTCTGTGTCCCCAACACAGACGTAGAAATGTCTATAGAGGATGTCATGTTCATAGCTATATTTCCATCTGACCCTTCGGGGTCGCAAAAATATTATTTTGCCCAGTTACTACTCACTGATATCGACACAGATACTGTTTCCTATGTCGACCATAAGGTTTCCGGATTACATCCACACAAAAAAAAGAGCATTCAGTACATGAGTAGTGCACATTAAAGATGTCACTGAGGACTCTGGCTGTTCCTGACAGAAGGGTCTATGTGTGGATAGATAGATAGATAGATAGAGAGATAGATAGATAGATAGATAGATAGATAGATAGATAGATAGATAGATAGATAGATAGATAGATAATTGTGTATGCATATATAAAGCTATAATGAAAGCTGAGGTATCGTTCCTCATTCTCATGTGCTGAGAGCTCTGTGTGAGAAAGTCTGGGTCAGTCCTGACAAAATGGTTTCAAATCCTCATGAGGATTCTGATGGTTTATTTCTTTTCCCGCCGCAGACAGAATAAAGTGGGAGTCGCCCCCTGTTCTGCAGGGGGCCCTGTCACAAATACAGTGGATCGTAGGCAGGAAGGCTACGTTTCTAGTTATGTGTCCAAGACTACGTTAGTTAGACCTGCCATTACATGCGCATAGGGGAGAAGTAGTAGTATTCAAATATGGTCGGGTACCTTATCATCCGATGTAGATACCCTGGGTAGAGATAGGATACTCCTTATGTTGGGTCATATCAAGGACTTTCGTGTGACTGCAAGGGATATAGGACTCTTGAGTTCACGGGCCAATTCCATGGCGGTCTCGGCTAAAGGGCGTTGTGGATTCACCAATGCAATGCTGATGCTGACTCCGAGAAGAAGGGAAGTCTCTTCCCTATGAAGGTGAAGCCTGGTTTGGTGACGGCCTAGTGAATTTCATCTTGACAGCTGCCGCTGGTAAGTCCGCCTTCTTGCCCTATGTTCCCTCACTATGGATGATGACACATCATTGTCATTTCGGCCCAATAGATACAGATTCCTCTTTCTTCGCAGGTAGAGGAAGGAGAAAAGAGAAGAGGTCCGCAACCTCTTCAAGATCACAGTAGAAGAGATTATCCACATCCACCGCATGACGCTGTGACTCTCTTGCAGGAGCCCACACTGGTGGTGCCACGTCTAAAACTCTTCAGTCAGTCCTGGAACGGACCTGGACCCGGGAGTTTTTACGAATAGTGTCCCAAGGGTACATACTGGAGTTTCCAGATGTTTCCCCTCACCAATTTTTCAAATTACCGATTCTCCTCCAGACGGGGAGGTAGTATGCGACGCAATACAAAGGTTGTATCAGGATCAGATCATTGGCCTGGTTTCCCCTGTTACAACAGGGAGAAGGCTTTTATTCAAGCCTCTTCGCGGTCCCGAAGCCAGACGGCTCGGTCAGACCAATTCTAAATCTGAAATCTTTTTTTTCATGGTCTCAGTAGACATAACGGAGGCCTAATTACTTTTTACTCTTCATTAGGCTTACCTGAGGTTTGCAATTCAGGGTTGTCTTTACCAATTTCAGAGTGATGGCGGTAATGATGGTTCTCCGTCGCTAGTAAGGAGTCACAATTGTACTCTCCCTAACAGTTCTTCAACAACAGGGTTGGCTCCTGAACTTGCCGGAATCACTGTTGGTCCCAACGACGCGGTTGTCGGTTTTGGGAATAATACTAGACACAGAACTACAGAGAGTTTTTTCTTCCAAGGGAAAAGGCTCTGGGGATCCAGAGTCTGGTCAAACCAATTCCAAAACCAGCAAGAGTGTCAATTCATCAATACATTCGGTTGCTGGGAAGATGGTTGCGGCCTACGAGGCCACTCAGTTTGTCAGGTTCCATGCCAGGGTGTTCCAGTAGGCCCTGTTGTACAAGTGGTCCGGTTCCCACCTACACATACACTGGAGGATAATCCTGTCTTCCAAGACCAGAATCTCTCTCCTGTGGTGGCTGCCCAGTCCTCACCTCCTAGAGGGGCGCAGGTTCGAGATCCAGGACTGGATCCTAGCGACCACAGATGCAAGCCTCCGAGGTGGGGGGGGGGGGGGGGGCAGTCACACAGGGGTAAAAACTTCCAAGGAAGATGGTCAAGTTAGGAAACTTGTCACCACATGAACGGTCTAGAGTTCAGATGGAAAGCAGAACAGCAATGGAAGAAACCACAAGGCTTTTACGCTGGGCGGAAAAACATACAAGCGCTCTGTTGGCAATGTTCGTTCCAAAGAGTGGACAGCTGAGAAGCAGACTTCCTCAGCAGATAAGATCTCCGTCCAGGAGAGGGGAGACTTCCTCCAAGTAGTCTTCGAAAAGGTGACATGTCGTTGGGATTTCCTCAAGTAGGAATGATGGCATCTCGTCTCAGCAAGAAGCTTCAGAGTTCCAGGTCAAGGGACCCTTAAACAGGAACAGGGAATGCACTGGTGACTCCGTGGGTGTTTTCAGTCGGCATATGTATTCCCTACAGGTTCTCTCGTTCCAAAAGTTCTGGGATCATAAAAAAGGAATTTCGAGCGAGCCTCATGGTCCCAGACTGGCCAAGAAGAGCTTGGTATCCAGATCTCAGGAATTACTCATAGGAGATCCCTGGCTTTTTCCTTTGCGCGAGGACCTGTTGCAGCAGGGGCCGTGCGTGTATTAGGTCTTACCGCGACTATGACGACATGGCGGTTGACCGCCAAATCCTAGTCCGTAAGGGTATTTCCATGGAATTAGTTCTCCACACTTATTCGTGCTAGAAAAGGGGTAACGTCTACACATTACTACCGTATTTGGAGAAAATAAGTTTCTTGGTGTGAATCCAAGAAGACTCCTACGGCAGAGTTTTCAGCTAGGAGGTTTTCTCCATTTTTCTACAAGCAGGTGTGGATGCGGGCCTAAACTTGGGCTCAGTTAAAATTGGCCTTAGCGGGTTTCTTTTAGAATTAATTGGACTCCCTTCCAGAAGTTCAGACTGTCGTGAAGGGCGTGTTGCACATCCAACCTCCATT
This sequence comes from Pseudophryne corroboree, assembly GCF_028390025.1. Taxonomy (NCBI): domain Eukaryota; kingdom Metazoa; phylum Chordata; class Amphibia; order Anura; family Myobatrachidae; genus Pseudophryne; species Pseudophryne corroboree. Next base: position 496,798,672 of record NC_086450.1, read on the forward strand.
TGTGCCCCAGTTGCACCATGGGATTTTAATGGGGTGTTGCAGTTTTTTCAATCATATTGGTTTGAACCTTTAAGTAAGGAGGAGTGAATTTCCTGACTTGGAAAGTGGTCGTCAGGTTGGCCTTGACATACGCAAGACGAGTGTCTGAGTTAACGACCTGGTCTCACAAGAGACCTTATTTGATCTTCCATGAAGATAAAGCAGAGTTGGAAACTCGTCAGCAAATTCTACCGGAGGTGGTTTTCTTCTTTCCACATGTACCAACCTATGGTGGTGCCTGTGACTACCGACGCCTACGCTGAGTCGAAGTCTCTGCATGTGGTCAGAGTTTTGAAAAATTTAGGTCGCCAGGACGGCTCCGTTTATAAACACAGGCTCTGTTTGTCCTGTCTGCTCCCAACGAGTTTGAGTGTCCTGCTTCCAAGCAGACCCCATTGCGCGCTGGATCTGTGGTACGATTCAGCATGCTAATCTCACAGCAGGATTGCCGTTGCCGAAATAGGTGAAGGCCCATTCTACTAGAAAGGTGGGCTTGTACGGGGCGGTTGACTGGGGAGTCTCGGCATTGCAACTTTGCCGAGCAGCCTTTTAGCTAACAATTTGGCTAAGTAATAACAGTTTAATACTTTGTCCGAGGTTGACCTCACGTTGGGTCATTCGGTACTGCAGAGTCATCCGCACTCTCCCGCCCATTCTAGAGCTTTGGTATAACCCCATGATTCTTGATGTGGCCCCAGCATCCTCTAGGATGTATGAGAAAATAGGATTTTAATACCTACCGGTAAATCCTTTTCTCTTAGTCAGTAGAGGATGCTGGGCTCCCGTCGCAGTGCGTACTGTATCTGCAGTTATTAGTTGTGGTTACACACATGTTGTGTTACGTATCTTGTCAGCCAGGTGCTGCAATTGTTCATGCCGTTGGCTTGTATTCTGTGGAATGCCACGTTCTGTGGCATGCTTGAGGTGTGAGCTGGTAAGATGCTCACCGTGGTTTAACATTAAATCCTTTCCTCGAAATGTCCATCTCCCTGGGCACAGTTCCTATAACTGGAGTCTGGAGGAGGGGCATAGAGGGAGGAGCCAGTCACACCCTTTCAAAGTCTTAAAGTGCCCATGTCTCCTGCGAATCCCGTCTATACCCCATGGTTCTTAATGTGACCCCAGTATCCTCTACGGACTAAGAGAAAAGGATTTACCGGTAGGTATTAAAATCCTATTTTAATCACTTCTCAGTCAGATACTCATTTTTCTATCACCAATTAATGTAAAGTACTGTATATAGATCTCCTTCATGGCACAGCTTGGAACGATTTTGTTATTGATTCAAACAAATCTTTGAGAATCTTACCACTGGCACCTAATTCTCTAGATTTGTTTCACCCACCATAAAATAATCCTCCCTTGACCAAGATTCTCTCTAACAACCACCCTATCTCTCTCCTCACCTTTGCCTCCAAAATGTTTTAGCGGCTTGTCTATTAGCACTTTGCCGATTTCTTCTTCCTTCCTTCATCCGTTTTAATCTGTTTTTCACATCTTCAGCTCCAATACCACTTATTACGCAAGTGACACCCAAATTTACTTCCCCTCCCCTCACCTCTCTTACTTTTTCCTTCTTCTCTCAGCATTTTCTGAAACTTAATATGTCTGAAACCAAACTCATTGTTTTCTCCTCGTCTTTTTTTTTAACCTTTTTAAGCCTCCAAAACTCATCCATGAACTTGTCACTTCCCTACCAACCCAAAAAAAAATCCTGCACTTACCCCACAATCCTAGCTATAGATTTTTATTTATTTTTGTTGACTTTTTATTAATTAAATATTCATATACTGTAATCTATACTCCAACCCAAAAATGTCGGGTAATTGAAAGTTTTTTCAAAAAGCTTGATATAGGGGGATATACAATTGTTGTTATGGGCTGTATACATAGACTGGGTCGCCATGACTGACGGCTAACCGACCTACCTACTGTAGGTCATAAGTTGGGAAAGACATACAGTATATTGAGAGAAATAAGTTTTGATATTACTTCCACATTTGCTAATCAGATACCTGGGAAAGTGTCAGGAATATAAATGAGTTTGTATGACTATGGTAATGTCCTTTTACTTAGCGTTCAGAAAAAAAATTGTTTCATTTTCTATATTTTCCCCTGGTAGTTTCCTTTTTTATTTAACTACTTGTCTGGCGTGGTCGCATCAGATGAGACCGGTCAGAAAGCCCACTGTGCGGCTGCAGGAAGTGAATCTTCTCACAGCTGCCACTCCAAGAGGGGCCTCCTGGTTCCCTCCCATTTATTCCTACCATGCTGCCGATAACTGCTGGTCAGTCAGCTTAGCAGGGACCACTACCCAGCGGCTGCAGAGAGGAGCGGCCACCCGGGAAATGTAAACTACCAACCCCTCAGCGTGTACCTGGTGGCTGCTCAGATGAACAACCGCTGGGGAAATCAAAGTCACAATGGTCTCGATGTTCCAATATTTGAAAAATATATATTTTACAAAAAAAAATTCCCCCATAAAATAGTTTTAGAAAAGTTTTACATATACGTTCCTGACTTAATTCAATCATAAAAAAACTGACAATTTCAGAGCAGTTTTTGTAAAAAAAATACCAGTTAAGTAAATTAGCATGCTTGATAAAGCGAGAAGACATTCCAAAAAATAAAAACTTATTGGCATTCTTTTGCATCAAGACATCTTTGACCACAGTCTTGAGAGGTCCCACAGATTCTCAGCCTCGGAGCTCCCACAATCCTTAATGTGGCCCTCATTGGTAAATACTTCCTTAAATACTAAATGTAAATAATAAACCTATTCATTGCTCTTACCTTCCCACAGAGCTTGCATTCCATCTGTTGTCTCTCTGCCCGAACACAAGATGCTGTAGAAGAAATCATTTTTTCTGATTTTTCCATGAGTGGATCTTTGATATCTTCAATGAGAATAATAATATCTTAATTTTATATTCTTATTAAGTTAGACTACCTATAGGCCCTCATTCCGAGTTGATCGCTCGCAAGGCGATTTTAGCAGAGTTACACACGCTAAGCCGCCGCCTACTGGGAGTGAATCTTAGCTTCTTAAATGTGCGACCGATGTATGCGCATTATTGCGATCACAAACGAGTTAGCAGTTTCTGAGTAGCTTCAGACTTACTCTGCCTGTGCGATCAGTTCAGTGCTTTTCGGTCCTGGTTGACGTCATAAACACACCCAGCGTTCGGCCAGGCACTCCCACCGTTTCCCCGGCCACTCCTGCGTTTTTTCCGGAAACTGTAGCGTTTCCAGCCACACGCCCATAAAACGCCGTGCATCCGCCCAGTAACACCCATTTCCTGTCAATCACAATGCGAACGTCGGAGCGATGAAAAAGCCGTGAGTAAACTTACTTTCTTCATAGTAAAGTTACTTGGCGCAGTCGCAGTGCGAACATTGCGCATGCGCACTAAGAGAATTCTCACTGCGATGCGATGAAAAACTCCGAGCGAACAACTCGGAATGAGGGCCATAATTAATAACACTGCTTCTAAAGCAACTTTATCATGTGTAATTTATTATGTGGCCCCTTTGGAAACGAGTGTAACTTATGAGATGTTCTGAGTGTGAAGCTTACCAGAGGAGCTCGGTTCCGCTGTCAGTTGCTCACCAGCTGTTTTCGTTACAAGACTTTGTGGATATGTTCCTATGGATCAGATCAGAGGAGAAAAAAGAAAAATAACTTTAAACAAGGCAGGAAATACAATTATACTTATTATAATTGCATAAATTCCAGGTCTCATAATACTCAGACTCCTAAAATCTCAACCATTCATGCCATGCCATTATGAAATCTGCTGTTTAAAACAAATGATTACGTCAAGTTCTCCATCTATATACAGTATATAAAAATGGACGTGACTACAGTATGTGTGTCTATGTATGTTCCAGCATAACTCTGGAATGCCTGGAGCAATTTACACCAAACTTGGTACACATATGACTTACACTCTGGAAAAAAATACAGAGGGGGTAAGACACCCCTAGCACCCCCAGTATATAGTTTTCACCATAACTCTGGAATACCTGGAGCAATTTACACAGAGGCACCCACGGGTAGGGGCAGAGGCATCCACGGGTAGGGGCAGAGGCACCCACATGTAAGGATACAGGCACACGGGTAGGGGCAGAGGCAGACACGGGTAGGGGCAGAGGCACCCACATGTAAGGGCAAAGGCACACATGGGTAGGGTTAGAGGCACCCACAGGTAAGGATACAGGCAGACGGGTAGGGGCAGAGGCACCCACGGGTAGGGGCAGGGAGGCACACACGGGTAGGGACAGAGGCACCCACGTGTAAGGGCAAAGGCACACATGGGTAGGGGTATGTCACGATCCGGGTATCTGGACGCCATTACTTACCCTTCAGATGCCTCCTAAGGCGGGCTCAGCGTTCCAGGACCGGATCCCGCTGTTCCTGAGTTTCCACATGCAGAGTGTCAGAGTGGTGTTTTCATCAGCCGCGGCCTCCGCTGTGCCCGCGTGGTTAAATGTGCATCTATCAGCCTGGCGTCTCCTGTCTCCGGTGGCCGGCGCCGCCATTACTGTTTCCCAGACCACATGGATTACAAACCAAACTTCCCTCCAAGTGTCTGCATGGGCGCAGCCATCTTGGATTCTGTCATCTGATCATTTCCACCAATCTGCTGTCTGTATTGTTGATTTGCATAATTGCCTAGCCAACCCCTTCCTTGCTGCAGGTATAAGTAAGCTGTGCCTGAGCAAGGAAGACGTCAGTGCTTTGGTTGTCAAACCTAGTTCCTGTTTGTCTCTCTCCTGTGATTGTCTTCCAGGTTCCAGCTCCTGTCTCAAGACTTCCACCATAGAGACCCGCACCAGCATTCCACCTGCGGTGTAGCCTGACTCTCCAATCCATTGTGGATTCATCTGTTTCCAGCTACAACATTACCTGCTTCCAGCTCAGCTTCCAGCAGAGTACAGCTTCCCTTAAAGGGCCGGTGTCCTTTCTACACTTTACCACTCTCCACCGGTATTATTATTTCTCCGCTCTCAAGTTCTACATTTCAGTTCATATTTCATCGCTCCCAAGTTCATTTATTATTTAACTGGTTCCAGCCAGTATCCACTCCGTGCTAACAACAGTCTGGTTCCAGCCAGTATCCACAGCAGCTGTTTTACCTTCAGCAACCCAGCTTTTCCTGGAACACCAGCTGGCACAATCCTGGGTTATCTCCATTGCTACAGTCGGGCCTGGTAAGGACTTTCCATCTAGAAGATCATAAGAACTATCTCACACTACCAGTGCCCTGTGGCTCCTGCCATCCTGTAGTACTCAGGAACTGTATTTATTCTTTGCTGACTTTTACGTTTTCTTTTACTGCTGCTGTGTTGCGGAGTTGTCATAATAAACATCATTGACTTTTATCCAAGTTGTCGTGGTCACGCCTTCGGGCAGTTATTATTCATGTTACTTACATGTCCAGGGGTCTGATACAACCTCCCAGGTTCCGGTACATCTCAGCCCCTACAACTGAGGCTGCCTCCCGTCAGCTCAGGCCCTCAGTTGTGACAGGGTAGAGGCGCCCACAGGTAAGGGTAGAGGCACCCACGGGTAGGGGCAGCGGCACACACAGGTGGGGGCAGAGGCACACATGGGTAGGGGCAGAGGCACCCACAGGTAAGGATAGAGGCACACACTGGTAGGGGCAGACGCACCCAAGTGTAAGGGCAGAGGCATACTGGTAGGAGCAGAGGCACACACAGGTGGGGACAGAGGCATACTTTGACATACGTATAAAGGGTTAGAATCGTATGGAAACAATGCGGACCCAGGTGCTCGACCCCAAACATGAACATCTCTTACCGCAAGAGCTGTCCTTTGTGTTTTTCTTCATGCATACGGCGTTAGTAAATGCCAATATGCATGCGGAGAGCGGCGGGATGCATCATCAGCAAAATGCTATTCTTGCTGCATTTTGCCCAGTGACCAGAAAGGAGTTTGGAAAGCAGAGATGCATACAAATGTGTCCTCTTACATCTAGTATCCATACGACATGTACTGTAGCGCACCCTTCTACTTGTGCTTTAGGTGCCCGCGCCTTGTCACAGCTTGGCATATTGAGTCACATGCTTGGCATGTTGAGTCACATCAAAATGCACTGAGATGCCGGAGAAGCGGAAGAGTGTAATACTACTTTCTGTCCATCAGATGTCACTTTTCCTAGGCTGCACTGCGCATGCGTCAAATAGCCAATGTAGTTTCTGTGGCGCTGTTCCGCTGCTTGGCTAAGAGAACCATGTGAGAACTATCATTATGGTTTGAGAGGTGCAGTTTATTTCTTTCTGAAGACCAGATTCTACTGTACTTGGACAAGGGAAGGAGATCGAGCACCGGCAAGGGTGGGCGGAATTCATAATTAAACATACTGTGCATTTGCAGTTTTGATTTTCTATGCTACGGAACTGCTAATGTTAGCAGGTGAAGCTGTCGCCCAGAAATGAAAAGACACAGACCAGACCCATAACTCATTCGCAGTGCGTACACATTCACAGCCTGTACTCAAAAATGAGGAACCTCACGATTAAGGGTTAGGCTATGTCTACGCAGACTGGACACGCAATAGCTACGTAGGTGCCATGTTTTTGCTTGTACAAGCTTTCAGCTGGCTACAGATACACACCTTGACAACGGCAATGACGCGACTGTGTTTTTCCAACTCCCTGTTACCACCTCCAAACGGTCGCTTCCTGACAATCACTTCACCATTAATTCCTCATTGCCAACGAGATTGCAGCGGCACCTTTATGCGATCACAGCGCAAATGCAGTTTGCTGATAATCCCACCATTGCATACAAACATGAATCAGGCCCAGTGTACAGCAGTGTGCCTGAGTATGTAGTACAGGATTAAATCATTCCGTGTGTACTGTCTTTTTTTTTTTATATATATATATATATTTTCATTATAGTGGTAGTATAGATGCCAGCTGGCCCATTACTGTCTGGACATCTTGGCACTTGCGGTTCTTCAGGTGCTGACATAGTAACATAGTAACTAAGGTTGAAAAAAGACAATTGTCCATCGAGTTCAGCCTATTTGTGGTCTCCTATGCAGTCTGATTATAGGACTAGTTATTTTTATGTTAGGACTAGTTATATTAACTATAATGCGTGCCTACGCACCAAAATCCTGAATATCTTTCTCCAATAGGAAGAGTGGCCTTATCTAGATATTTCTTTGGGAAGACTAAGGGAATTGTACGGAACAGGAACATTAATTTGGGAAGCAATGACAGACGCCCCAGTCAAGAAATCTCATAGTTATGCCATGATTTGATGAACAACTGAAGGGAGGCCAATATAGGAGGGAGGTTAACTTCAAAAACAGAAGAGGAAGATGAGGGGAGGAAAATACCTAAATATCGTATTGAGGTCGTTTGCCAATTGTAAGGGTACTTAGCACGCAAAGAGGCCAAGGAGTTGGTGAGATTATTGGGCAGTGCATCGGTCTTAGAGGCGTTTTATTTATAATAGGATGCTGCAGAGTACATATCCAAAATATTGTGTAAATGGGGGAGTGTAGTGCAAGGGTCAGTTACAAATAAGAGAACATCGTCCGTGAACAGACATAGTTTATGAAGGGAGGAGCCTAACCGAAGTCCTGGGAACTGCGGGTCCACTCGGAGCTTAGCTGCTCGAGGCTCAATTGCCAGGACAAAAATGAGAGGGGAGAGAGGACAGCCCTGACAGGTGCCATTGTAAATCGGAAAGGGAGAAGATAAAAAACCATTACTGAAGACCCGGGCCGACGGAGAACTATACAAGGCTAATATGCATGAGAGGATTTGATCGCGCAGGCCGAATTTCAATAATAGGGCAAGAAAAGGATACTGGCGCCGGCTGGATCTCAAAATAAAGAACGGATACAAATGTATCAATAAAAAATTAATCATACATTTATTAAAATTTAAACTAAAAATACGACATGTGTAGTTGTCAAGAGGGTAATCAATAATAAAAGTTGAGAGTCTCTCAAATTATCATAGGACCACTTAAGTTTCCATTAAGGCAGTGTGCACTGGTAATCTGGCTAGGACTCAGTCCTCCAAGGTATCCTCATAAATTTCAGATATAGATATTACCATGGTCTCAGAAAGAAGTCCCCTTGGTTCTCAATTGCAGATCGAGGTCCAATAGCAGCAGGGGAATATGCAGAGACTCCAAATGGATAGCGCTGGTAGGGATCTTAGAGGATTTTAAGTCCAAAGATTGACAGATGATTGTAAATAACAGGTGCAGTGCCTGTGGTCAGAAAGAAAGAGGGCTCAACGCGTTTCGCTGGTCTTGGTCACCGCCAGCTTCCTCAGGAGCAGGCGGTGACCAAGACCAGCGAAACGCGTTGAGCCCTCTCTTTCTGACCACGGGCACTGCACCTGTTATCTACAATCATCTGGCAATCTTTGGACTTAAAATCCTCTAGGATCCCTACCAGCGCTATCCATTTGGTGTCTGCATATTCCCCTGCTGCTATTGGACCTCGATCTGCAATTGAGAACCAAGGGGACTTTTTTCTGAGACCATGGTAATATCTATATCTGAAATTTATGAGGATACCTTGGAGGACTGAGTCCTAGCCAGATTACCAGTGCACACTGCCTTAATGGAAACTTAAGTGGTCCTATGATAATTTGAGAGACTCTCAACTTTTATTATTGATTACCCTCTTGACAACTACACATGTCGTATTTTTAGTTTACATTTTAATAAATGTATGATTAATTTTTTATTGATAAATTTGTATCCGTTCTTTATTTTGAGATCCAGCCGGCGCCAGTATCCTTTTCTTGCCCTGTACTTACCTTTTGGGGCTAACCATCCCTATACAGGCTGCCGTTGACAGCGTACTCACCAATTGTTTTCTCGAATTTCAATAATACTTCTCGCATATAAGACCAGTTTAAGCGGACAAAGGCCTTTTCCGCATCCAAAGATAAGAGAAGGAGACTTTGCTTAGGGGCTAGGGAATCTACAAGATTAAATACCCTGCAGGTATTATCAGACGCTTGTCTTCCGGGTATAAAGCCGACCTGGTCTGGATGTATCAGGGAAGGGAGGAGGACGTTCAATCGGTAAGCTATTATTTTAGCATATATTTTAATGTCCCCGTTCAATAGCGCAATGGGACGGTAATTTTGACAAGAAGTCAAATTCTTACCCGGTTTGGGGATCATAACAATACGAGTCTCTAGCATCTCCCCAGGGAGGGTGGCCCGAGAAGTAATGTCATTGTAAACTGCCACCAGAGAGGGAGCCAGGAGATCCTGGAGTGAAACATAAAAGTCATTAATAAAGCCATCAGGACCCGGTGCTTTACCCTTAGGGAGAGACTTAATCATCCTAAAGGTTTCCGATGCGGACCAAGGGGCATTCAGTATCTCTAATTGATCGTATGAAATGGAAGGGAGTCTTAAATCAGCTAAGAAGGAGTTGATAGAAGAGGAAGTTGGCTGTGGGGTAGAGGGGTCAGTTGAGAGGTTATAAAGTTGGGAGTAGAAGTTGGCAAACTGATTCGATATCTCCACAGGGTTTGAAATGTTGGCGCCCGCGGGGGATACAATAAGTCTAATTCTATTCCTAGCTTGCTGCGCTCTAAGCTTACGAGCAAGCATTTTCCCCGGCCTGTTCCCTGCTAAATAAAATTTTTTACGCATCCTATTTAGTGAGGCCTGGGTGCGTGCCATAAGCAATTTCTGGAGTTGGGACCTAGTGTCAACTAACTCTTTCTGGAGGGATTTCGAGGGTCTAGATTGATTTTTGTCCTCTAACTCCTTTAACTTAAGCTACAAATCGGTCTGATGTTGCGTTTTTTTAGCTGTGCTCCCGCCTGTATCGCAGCCCCTCTAGTAACGGCTTTAAGTGCGCACCAAAAATTCAGGGTGGACGTGTCCGAAGGGGAATTAAATTCCCTATAGGACGAGATACTGTCAACTATAATTTTTTTAGATAAGGGATTAACCAGTAAATGAGGAGAAAGTCTCCAAGGGTGGGGGGGGGGGGGGTAATGCTGGCTAGCAACATCCCATTTAAGAATCATCAGGGCATGGTCTGACCAGGTTATAGGGAGAATGTCTAAGGATCTGGCAAACTGGAGGGTCCATTTAACCGAAAACAAAAAATCAATAAGGAAATAGGAGTTATGGACGGGGGAGTAATAGGTGTACTCACGGGCAGTAGGGTTTTGCACTCGCCAAATATCATACAGGTCAAATTCAACTAAGAGATTACTTAAGGCTAAACATCAGGCGTTAGAGGAGACTGAAAAGGAGGAAGAGGGCCTGGGAGACCTGTCCAACTTAGGGTCAAGAACTAAATTAAAGTCCCCTGTGAGAAGAAGGGTGTTATGAACCACAAGCTGTGGTTCATTCCTGTTTGCATTCTGTTATTAATTTCATGTATTATAGTTCTGTTTGCATGCCAGGATTTCCATGCCAGAGAAGGAGACCGAGGTGCTGACCTCAGAGGGGTTCCCGGAGGCCACTGCCCCAGCGGGGTTCCCGAAGGCCACTTCCCCAGCGGGTTTCCCAAAGGCCACTGCCCCAGCGGGTTTCCCAAAGGCCACTGCCCCAGCGGGGTTCCCGAAGGCCACTTCCCCAGTGGGGTTCCCGAAGGCCACTGCCCCAGCGGGGGTTCCGAAGGCCACTGCCCCAGAGGGGTTTCCGAAGGCCACTGCCCCAGAGGGGTTTCCGAAGGCCACTGCCCCAGAGGGGGTTGCGAAGGCCACTGCCCCTGGTGGGGTTCAGAAAGTCACTGCCCCTGGTGGGGTTTAGAAAGTCACTGCCTTGAGTAAGGTCAGTAGTGACCTGGTCCTAGTAGTGACTCCAGTCAGTCAGATGGGAAGGAAGCAGATCCTGACTCTTTTGATATCTCAACATCTATAGTCTTTGATGGGGACTTAGTCCAGTTTCTTGGGCTTTACAAACACTACTTCACCATTATGCTGCCTAGACCATTTTTGGGCATCACCTCTGAGAACCTGGTGTTCTATCTGATATATTCCTTTAGAGGGGAGCCTTTAGAATGGGCGTCCAACTTAGTTAAAAATAAAGATCCCATTCTGCAGGATCCCCCGGCATTCAGTGATGCAGTTATTAAGAGATATGGTTCCAAAAAAATTGGTTCAGGTTCCTCTAGGTCACCCGTCTTATCTGCTGAGAGTCTACTGTATACTGTAAAGTCGACACAAAAATCTCAGCCTATTGCTTTGACTGCGAGATGTGCTTTTCTGTCTTCTTCTAGCAGTACTTGTTCTGAAAGTCAGCTCCCAAGGTTAAAAAAACAATCTCTGGATTGAACCCAGCCTTGCTTGAAGGTACCATCAGTTCAGACAATGGGGGTAATTCTGAGTTGATCGCAGCAGGAACTTTGTTAGCAGTTGGGCAAAACCATGTGCACTGCAGGGGAGGCAGATATAACATGTGCAGAGAGAGATAGATTTGGGTGGGGTGAGTTCAATATGCAATCTAAATTGCAGTGTAATAATAAAGCAGTCAGTATTTACCCTGCACAGAAACAAAATAACCCACCCAAATCTAACTCTCTTTGCAAATGTTATATCTGCCCCCCCTGCAGTGCACATGGTTTTGCCCAACTGCTAAAAAAATGTCCTGCTGCGATCAACTTGGAATTACCCCCAATGTTTGGAGAATTAACTTGGTTGGACCTCAAGAACCATGTAAAGAAAAGAAGAAGAAAAAGAAATAAATGCTGACTCTTGCCTTGTTAAAAAAATAAAAAAAATAACAACATTTCTTGTCTTGTGTACAGTGGTCACCGTCAAGAGGGGGGCACTGTTACAAGCTGTTGCCACAGCTTGTTTCTGTTTTATTGTCATCTGTTATACCAGTGTGTCAGTTTTTTTTTAATGTATCCCTTGTTTGAGAAAACTGAATTTTGGGGTCCGTTGACCCCTTCTCAAGGGGGCGGGGTACTGTTATGAGCCACGGCAGTGGTTCATTCCTGTTTGCATTCTGTTATTAATTTCATGTATTATAGTTCTGTTTGCATGCCAGGATTTCCATTGTATTTGTTTAGAAGACTCTTGTTGGCCGCCAGTGGTGAGTCGGTGTAATTGCAGCCTGTTTCTATGTGTTTAGCCTCACCTGTCTGATAGTTGATCATTATGTGGTGAGTCTCTGTACTGCAATCTGGCTCTTGTCTGTGTAACTCTCACCTGCAGCTATTTTGATCATTATCTTGTGCCTGGCTTCCAGCCATCCTGATTGGGGCGTGTTCCCTTATTACCTAGCTAGTTCTGCAGTTCTGAGCTGGTGATAGACGTTTGTAGCTATACCTGGATGTTCCTGATTAGTGTCTGGTCCAGTATTGCATCTGTGTCCAGGCGCTGTCTGATACTGGAATCCTGTGTACTTGGTTCTGTGAGAACCTGTCAGCTTCTGGTGAACTGCTTCCTGCCCTGGAGCGTTTCTGTCCTGGAATCCTGTAGTTTGCCTATCCTGATCCAGTAATCCTGTGTCTTGGTGTCCACCGGTCTGTAGTCGGAATTCTGCTGGTCCTCCGGTCCGGAGAGCCAGTGTCTGCAGCTTTGGGGGTTCTTGTCCATCTGCCAGTATCATACCGGTTTCGTGAGTAGCGGCTCTACCGCATCCCTCGGCATAGGCCGCAGCGTCTTGTTATATTGTTTTGGATTTTCTGCAGAGGGTTCTGCGTATGCTGTCATCGCCGGTACAGCACAGTATTGTGTCAGCGTATGGACAGCATTGCCTTTGTTCTTATGTGTCTTGGCGGCTGAGCCGCACATACTTTTGTTAAAGTTCTGGAGTTGCCCCTAACTCTGTTTCAGGTTTTAGTTAGAGGTTCCCCTTGCTATCGCCCCATCTCAGTTTACGCCTTGTCTCCAACTAAGACCGGGGGGCATTGGAGTTGGGCAGACTTAATCCGCCCTTCAAACGCGGCTGCCGTGGGCCCAAGCAAATATAGTCTCGCAGGCGTAGACTGACCACGAGGGTGAGACAGCGGAGTCAGGGTTCCGTAGGGGTTGCTGCCAAACTCTGTTCCACTGCATTACGTTCCTGAACTCGGAGCTTGTCCAGCCTGTTCCTTGAGTAACGAGTACAGTGAACGTAACAAAGGGAGCCAGTACAAATCTTCTGAATAGCCAAACATAGTTTACGAAAAAAGGCTACTTGGTTTGAATTAGGGGCATATGCTGAGACCAGAGTAACCGGCTTATCATTTAAAAGGCCGCTCAGTATAAGATAGCGGCCATTTTTATCAGCTATCTGGGAATGTAAGGTGAAGGAGATGGAATTCCTAAACAATATAGCCACACCGTTCCTCTTAAAGGGGGCATTAGCAAAGTAACCCAAAGGGAATCTGCGGTCTTTAAAAATAGGGGGCGCTAATGATGAAAAGTGCGTCTCCTGCAGTGTGACAATATCCGTTTTATGCCTAGCAAAATAACCCAAAGCCAGCCTTCGCTTATTAGGGGAGTTCAACCCCTTAACATTCATGGATAAAACCTGAACCATCGAAGCAAACTAATGCATGCTGTGGGTGGTGAATGACTTCGACATATATAAAGAAAAACTTGTCTCAGGCAATTAATACCTATATCATAACAGAGGGGGAGGGGGGGAGAGGGGGGGTAACGAGAGGAGAGGGGAAAGGAACAAACCAAAACGACCCAGTACATCGGGTCGGCATAACTACTGCAAGGAAAGCAAAAAAATGCAGTAGTGTATTACCAGGGGGGAACATGTGGCCTATGAACCTAAACAAGAAAAAGAAAGCAGGAACAAATATGCCTACCAACAGTATAAAATAGAACAAAAAACAGATACGTATGATCTAAGTTATAGACACGGAGTTGGGACTCCTTCAACACAACTACGAGCAGTGTAACTCACGTGACCGCATCAAGGATAATAACTGAGTCCCATCCATGACAACGGTACGAAATAAAGTCCATAGTTAAAGCCCGAACTGGAAGAGTCGACTTCAGGCGATGGACCACTCCGATTGGAGAGTTGACTGTTTCTTGGATCCAGGAGGCACTGTGACAGGGATATCCCACTCCGACAGTCGTTTGACTCCAGCATCCAATGAAACAACTGTGTAGAACTTATTTTCATATGAGATGATGAGCTTTACCGGAAACCCCATCTATAAGTGATCTTTTGGTCATGGAGTGCCAGAGTAATAGGGATGAACGATCGTCGTTTGGCCAAAGTCAGGGCAGAGAAATCCGGGAAAAGCTGTAATCCGCCAAACACATCAGAATCTGAGTCGCCCGCCGCTCTGGCCGCTTTCATGTTGCGTTCTTTTGTCGTAAAGAAATGCACTCTCATGAGCGTATCTCTCGGGAGCGAGGGGGCAGCCGAGCGTGGTTTAGGCAGTCTATTAATCCTGTCTATAAGCAGCTCCCTGGGGTCGGCTCTGGGCAAGAGCTTCCTGAATAGTGCGGTGGCGTAATCTTCCAACTCTGTTCTGCATGGAGTCGGGAATGCCTCAAATTTTTATATTATTACGCTGAGATCGGTACTCTATATCTGCAATCTTAATTTTAAACGCCTCAAGTTCACTTTGCTGCTGATTATGGGCCGCTATGAGGTCCTAATGAGACGAGACCAGTTCCTCTACTTTCCGTTCCAGATGGTCTGTACGTTCTCCTATAGCGTGCAATTCCGTCTTAACCTCCCGAACAGCGGCTGTGAGATCTTGAGTCAACTCAGATTTAAACTCTGAGAGGGCCTGGGGGGTCATTCCGAGTTGTTCGCTCGTTGCCGATTTTCGCAATGGAGCGATTAAGGCAAAAATGTGCATGCGCATGGTACACAGCGCACATGCACTAAGTATTTTAGCACAAAACTTAGATTTACTCACGTCCGAACTAAGAAATTTCAGCGTTGAAGTGATCGGAGTGTGATTGACAGGAAGTGGGTGTTTCTGGGCAGAAACTGACCGTTTTCTGGGAGTGTGCGGAAAAACGCAGGCGTGCCAGGATAAAACGCAGGAGTGTCTGGAGAAACGGGGGCGTGGCCGGCCGAACGCAGGGCGTGTTGGTGACGTCAAACCAGGAACGAAACGGACTGAGCTGATCGCAGTGTAGGAGTAAGTCTTGAGATACTCAGAAAATGCTAAGAATTTTCTATTTGCAATTCTGCTACTCTTTCGTTCGCAATTCTGCTATGATAAGATACACTCCCAGAGGACAGCGGCCTAGCGTGTGCAATGCTGCTAAAATCTCCTAGCGAGCAAACAACTCGGAATGACCCCCCTAGTACAGAGTTTTGATCGTGAGAGGAGCATCAGAGTCAGGGTCAAACCCCGGCACAGAGGCAGGGCTGCAGGGGGTATCGTGTGCAGAAGCGGCAACAGGAGACTTCCGTATAGAAGAGGCGGCAGGGGCCACTTTCTGAGATGGGAAAGATACTCTTTTGGAGGCATTCTGATTAAATGTGATTCCACAGGCGAGGCGGCGATGATGGAAAAGCTCAGGATCTCGCAGAATATATGGCGGAGAGTTAGGTAAGCATAAAGGACAAGGGTAGTGGCGTACAAGCGGTCTGGACTACATCAAAAGATCGGTGTCACAAAAGGCCAGGCAGAGGGCCATCACTAGCCTGCAGCGCCCAGAGGGTGGACTCCCAGCCGGGAGAGAGGGGTAAGAGGTCTGTCACCCAGCTAACATCCAGCAGCACAGCGTCCCAGGTGTCAGGCAGACAGTGCTTCACTGATGGGCTACGCTCACCTCCAGGGACACCCCTGCGTCAGTGTGTAGGTGCCAGCAGGCATAAAAGGAGCAGAAAGGAGAAACAGGCCACCAACGATTACAGACAGACTGGGAAAGGCCAATTCTGTGCTTCCGCACCGATAGGGCACTTCCAGCAGGGGAGAAACACAAATCCAGGCCGCGGCTCCCGGTTCTCATGCAGGCCGCGACCAGCAGGAGCTTCCAGGGGGGTAGCGGATCACACTACCCCTCCGTGGGAGGACGTCCAGGGGGTCTAGATGGTGCAGGAGAGTGGCCGGTGCTCGTGGGAGCGGGACAATGTAGCTGAAGAGGAGGTTGGGTGCAGCAAGATGGCCGCTGGCAGGAGAGAAGCAGGAGCTGACACGCCGCAGCCGCGGCTATGGAGGGCAAACATGGGAGCCTTGTCCTCGCCGCTGCTCCCGGAGGTCTAGGGCAGGCAAGAGGCTGTGAGGGAACGTCAGGGGCGGGGGGAGCCACCACGAGTCCCGGTGCGGCTGTGTTCCGGACGGGGGGAGGCCCCAAACCCAAGGTCCCGGTCCCAGAACGGGAGGTAGGCCTCAGCCGTCAGAAGTTGCAGTGGACCGCTCTCCAACCTCCCCGAGCCTCGCACACTATAGAGAGCCGCGGGTAGGTCCAATTGGGGTGTTATTATCTGCAGGGGCTAATCACAGAATAGAAAATAAGCCTCTGCCAGCAGGAGCTCTGAGACTGCACGTCTGCACACAGCTAGATCCAGGCCACGCCCCCTATCTAACCCATTCTTAAAGGTGTTGACTGAGTCCGCAGTTACTACTCTCTCAGGCAGGGAATTCCAAACACATATTGTCCTTACTGTGAAAAAACCTTTTCGCCTCAATGTGCGGAAACTCCTCTCCTCTAACCTAAGCGAGTGACCATGTGTTCTCTGTGCTGATCTTATCGAAAACAGGTCCCTCCCAAGCTCTGTGTATTGACCCCTTATATATTTGTAGATGTTGATCATGTCCCCTCTTAGTCCCCTCTTTTCCAATGTAAACATGCCTAGCCTTGCAAACCTTTCCTCATATTCCAGCGTCTCCATGCACTTGCTGGCCAGGCTAGCTGGGACCGGTAGTCCAACTGTAACAGACAATATAACTTCTTATTTCTGCTGCGGTGTACACTGGGCTCCACAAGGAATGACATTGGGGGTGTAGAGTAGGATCTTGATGCAAGGCACCAACAGGCTCAAAGCTTTGACTGTTCCCAGAATGCATAGCGCCGCCTCCTCTATAACACCGCCTCCATCACTAGTGCACAGGAGCTCAGTTTTGTAGCTGGTGCCATGCAGTAAGCAGGCATTCAACAGGGGGGCTGCTCCAGCAACCCTGAGAAGAAGCTTTTAAAGAAAAATGAAGACTTCAAGGGCTGCAGCAGAGACACTGGCTGTTTTAGATGTCAGACATCTCCTGCTGCAGCTCTATCACCTCCCCAAGCGGTGCTGTATACTCCCGCACCCTGGTTGCCGGATACTTACAGCAGAGGCTTTGGTTTTCTTCCAGACACACACGACCACTCAGGGAGGAGGTAAGTGGGTCCCCTCGGCAGGACCCACTGTAAATCGCGATCCCGCACGGCCGGTGACACTGGCAATACAGGGACCCCACTAGACCACCAGGGCATGGGCACAGGTTGGTTTTCTCTCATAAACTGTTTGTTATAGCCCACAGTACCCGGTGGTGAAGTCCAGCAGGGGGATAAGGCTTTGACCTGTAGCCCCTCCCCCTGCCCCAGGGTGCCATTTAGAGTAAATATTCCCACCCTGGAGCTGCATCTCTCTCTCCCTCATTCCCTGTCAGCATTTGGGCGCTATTAGGACAAGTTGAGCTGATCCTGGGACTGTTTGGGCAAATCCTCCTCTGTAAAGCCGCCTGCATGTCAGCGCTGTGCATTTTACAGGACACAAGTATTCTACATGTCTGCTGACAGTGTTAGTTAAGAAAAAGTGCATTTAGTCAGGGTTATATAGTACAAGTACTCTGTGATATACATCCAGTATTTACTGTGCATTGTTATATCTAAAGAGTGTATAGCTATACTTAGTACTACTCTGTATTGCTAGTCCACTGCAGTCTTTTTGCATGTCATAATTTCTGCATTGTACAGTGTGACTATGTGTGCATATAGCTGCTGTGTGACCTCCATTTTGTGTATCTCATTCAGATTGCTATCCCTATATTCTGTAACCTGATGGGGGCTAAGTGCGTCAGGTTTATCATTTAATATAGGTAGTTCACAGGATATACTCAGTGTGTATTTTTATCTGTGATATTTGGTCACCATATATCTCTTGAATTCCCTGTTTGTGCTGAAATAACACTGCACAGGGGGTTCTTGTCAAGTATTGTGCTGCTGATATTGTACTGTGTTGCCTTGCATTGAGCTTTCGAATATGTCAGCTACAAAGGGCAATATTACTGGGGCTGATCCCACATTGAGTGGTGGTGACGCTGCAGACACGTTTGAGGAAAACATAGCAGCTGAGGGTTCTGGTTCTGGGGGTTCTTTGCCCCCCAGTGGGACTGTAGCAACAGGGGTTCAGAATGACCCACCTTGGGCTACCTTCTCCACGCTATTGAATACGCTGGTAACTAAACTAACGCCCCCTATGGGACCCCCTGTGCTGGTACAACCGTTTATGGTCCCCGCGGTTAATCTGCCATGGGCAGATCAACTGTCCACTCAGTTACAGCAATTGAACCAATCGCTGACTACTCAGAAGTCTAACCCTCGCCCGCCTAAGACCAAGGGGTCCTTAAGCGGGCCATTACTTCCTCACAATCCACCAACGTCCCAGACACCTCGTCTGATGAGGATGGCATTTATACTGACCCCACAGATTCTGATCCTGACGCTTCTGATGGGGAATCTGTTTTCACAGGTGGATGTTCCTGACTTGTTGGAGACTATCAGGCTCATTCTTCAAATTACTGATGACCCGGAGCCTGATGCTGCCCCTAAGAAACCAGACAGATTTAAACTTCAGAAGGTGGTTAAACAAGTTTTACCTCATTCTGACCATTTAGTTGACATATGTCAGGTTGTCCTGGGAAAATCCAGGAAAGAAATTCACGCCTCACAAGAAGATCCTGGCTCGCTATCCAGTCACGGTGGAGCTAAGTAAAAATTGGGAGACACCCCCGCCAGTGGATTCGCAGGTGGCGTGGCTGGTGGTATCCTCAGCTCTACCAGTAACTACTGTCACGTCTCTGAAAGAACCGACGGATAAGCGCGTGGAGGGTTGTTTAAAGGCGATTTACACCTTAGCAGGTGCTGTGCATCGGCCCACTATTGCAGCAACGTGGGCTGCAGAGGCTATTTAAGCGTGGGCTCAGGAGTTGGAAGCTGAAATGTCTTCCAATGCTTCTGATCATGCTAGCCAATGCTTATTGTATATTGTCACAGTTTCTCATTATTTTAAAGAGACAGCTTCTGATGCCGGTATTCTGGCGGCCAAGGCTTCTACTACGTCCATTCTGGCTCGCCGGATTCTATGGTTGCGGTCTTGGTCAGTGGATCTGGACTTTAAGAAAACCCTGGAGGTACTCCCTTTTAAGTGAGACATCCTTTTCGGATAAGACCTCAACAAGATAGTGGCTGACTTAGCTTCTGCTTAAACAGCCTGTCTACCTAGTACTGCTACTTCGTTACCGAAGGCTAAGAGTACTTCCTTTCACTCCTTTCGTCCTTCAGGAAAAGCAAAGGGTCAGGCGTACGCCTAACAGACACACATCCAAACACAATAAGCCCAAACCCAAACGGGCCTGGGGCTGCCCATCAGCCTGCTTCCAAGACTGACAAGCCTGCCGCATGATGGGGCGTGCCTCCCCCTGGGGGATCCCAGGGTGGGGGGCCGACTTCTAGGGTATATCCAGGAATGGTTGAAGACCACTTCCGATGCCTGGGTACGGGAAGTAGTCACTCAAGGTTACGCCATTTCCTTCAAACATCGTCCCCCTCATCGATTTTGCCTGAGAGACATCCCTTCGGATCAGGTGAATGCAGAATCTTTTCATTCGGTGGTACAGACCTTCCTGGACACAGGAGTGGTAGTACAGGTGCCTCTACCTCAGGGGCAAGGGGTACTATTCACCACTGTTCCTAGTACCGAAACCGAATGGGTCCTCCCGGCCCATTCTCAACCTCAAGGCATAGAACAAATTTGTGAGAGTCTCCAAGTTTCATATGGA
Source organism: Pseudophryne corroboree (assembly GCF_028390025.1). Classification (NCBI taxonomy): domain Eukaryota; kingdom Metazoa; phylum Chordata; class Amphibia; order Anura; family Myobatrachidae; genus Pseudophryne; species Pseudophryne corroboree. The sequence continues at coordinate 496,818,653 of NC_086450.1, forward strand.
AACCCTTCGCTCTATTGTTCTTGGAACCTGGGGACTATATGGTCTCCCTGGACATACAGGATGCTTACCTGCATATTCCCATTGCAATGTCGCATCAGCAATACCTGAGGTTTGCGGTTGGCAAACTACATTACCAATTTCGGGCGTTACTCTTTGGTTTTACAACGGCTCTGCGAGTCTTCACCAAGGTCATGGCGGCAATGACAGCAGTACTCCGCCGTCAAAAGGTGTCAGGATCCTACCGTACCTGGACAATTTGTTGATCCTGGCAAATTCCCCAGACATTCTCCTACGCCATCTGGATCTGACTGTCCAGTTTCTGCAAGCCCACGGGTGGCTCATTACTGGAAGAAATCTTCCCTGGTCCCTGCTCAGAGCATTGTGCACCTGGGGGCGTTATTGGACACTCACAACCAGCGGTTGTTTTTGTCTCAGGAGAAAGTCCTGAAGATTCAGGACAGGATTCGATGCTTACTATCTCGTCCGCTGGTGTCGATACATTCGCCGATGCAAGTGATAGGTCTCATGGTGTCGGCATTCGACATGGTGGCGTATGCTCAATTCCATTCTCGCCCTCTGCAGAAGCTTATTCTTGCCAAGTGGGACGGCCTGCCTCACCGGATCAGGTCTCACACGATCTCCTTGTCTCCGGAGATCCGTCTGTCACTGAGCTGGTGGCTTCAGGACAAACGTTTGAGCAGGTGTCGTCTGTTCTGGATCTCCAACTGGGTCCTGCCAGTCTAAGAGGTTAGGGTGCGGTTTTGGAGCAACACTCCCTTCAGGGTCGGTGGACCAAGGAGTCTCTCCTCTCGATAAACATTCTGGAATTGCAGGCGGTGTTCAACTCATTGAATTTGGCCCAGCATTTAATACAGAACAGACCTGTTCAACTACAGTCGGACAACGCCACCACGGTGGCATACATCAATCCTCAAGGCGGCACTCAAAGCCGCATGGCAACGAGGGAAGTATCACGGAATCTTCAGTGGGCGGAACGCCATCTGCCAGCCATATCGGCAGTATTCATTCCGGGGGTCCTAAACTTGGAAGCGGACTTTCTCAGTCGTCAGGACGTACACACCAGCGAGTGGGGCCTCCATCCCGAAGTGTTTCAACTTCTCGTGGATAGGTGGGGCCTTCCAGATGTGGACCTGATGGTGTCTCGGCACAATCACAAGGTTCCGGTCTTCGGAGCATGGGATCCTCAAGCAGCGTTCGTGGACGCACTGGCAATTCCATGGAACTTTCGGCTGCCGTACTTGTTCCTTCCAGTGTCACTCCTGCCCAGAGTAATACGGAAGTTCAAGCAGGAAACCACACCGACAAGGCTGAAACATGAACCTTGAGGGAGGTCCAGGCCCTGTTGCAGAAACGCCAAAAGGTTGGCCGTACTGACCTTGTATGCATCAAACTTCTTAGCAGCACACCAGGAGATGTAAGAATTCCAGACCTTATGGTAAATCCGAGCAGAAGACGGGTTCCGGGCCCTCAACATGGCTTGAATGACCGCCTCAGAAAATTCTTTAGCCCTCAAGATGGAAGCTTCAAGAACCACGCCATCAAAGCCAGTCGGGCTAAATCCTGGTAGACATAGGGGCCCTGAATGAGGAGGTCTGGTCGTTGTGTTAGTAGAAGGGGATGCTCTAGCAAGAGGCCCTGGAGGTCTGAGAACCAGTGCCATCTGGGCCACACTGGAGCTATTAGAAGCACCCCCAGACCCTCCCCTGTGTACCTGACAGCTGTCCCGGTGGTAAAAAGTAATGTTGCAATATTACCGATGTTACCGATCTACCTGACCGATGTTTGAGAGAAATGATTTAAAATATATATATATATATATTTTTTTTTTTTTAACTAAAATCATTTTGGATAAAGTTACATTCATGTTCTTCGCCTAATTCACTAATAAAAAAAAACCGACAATTTTGGAGCTTTTTTTTGGGGGGGGGGATTGTTAGTTAAGTGGTTAAAATAAATGTGCAGTGCTATACAGTATACACTAGGTTGGTTGCTACACCTTAATATTGGAATGCTGAGTAATTGTACTGTAGGCTAGTATTCTTTAGTACAGATTCAACTAATGTAGTGTGATAGGATACTGCAGCCATGGACAATGACACTATACAGAACGGTCAGCAGATTGAAAATACAGTATAGTTTAGTAAGGTTCCCACATCAAAGACTGCTACAGTGAGTGACACAAAAAGACAATAAGATATTAATACAGTGCTGTACAGTTTTGGCAAGAGAAGGTAAAGGGGGGACATGAGAGAAACTTTCAAAAACATTGAGGGTTTTAATAAGGTACAGTACAGGAGGGAGACACTTAAAAGGAGTAGTACAGTAAGAACACAATGTACAGTACTTAGTTGTGGAGATCTGCTAGGCCATGTAAACTCATCATCCTCTTCTGCTTCAATTTGCAGTTGAGGTACTGTGGAAAAAAAACAGTACTGTAAGTAAATACGGTCATGTACAAAACAGGAGGTAGACATTCTTAACAGGAAGAGAAGTACAATGTAACTCAAATGGAACAGCCTATTCTGATCTACTTTCCTCCTAATCTGTATCTTTTTCTACCTAGTTTGCCACTACAGGGGTTATTTTATATAGATATACCTCTCTTGGGTGTGTGGCTGCACTCTGATATACAGTACACCACCAAAAGTGTGCGTATATCAACATGCAACCACGCAAGAGTGGTACTGTATAACTATTACTGTGCATACTGTATACAGTAGAGTGTATATATTGAATGACACTGTCACTCACTGCTCAGATACAGTAGCAATTGATCCTAGCCATTGCAGGGTGGAACACCAAAGGACTCCCATCACTACACATTGGCGTGGCTGTATCTGATGGGATTTTTATTTATTATAGTACTGTACTTACCACGTATGAGGTGGGCTATCATTATCTGCAGCCACCTGTTCTGTCTTCTGATGAGGTCATGGGTCACCTCACAGTCCTGTCCTGGCCGCATTTGGCCTTGATTTCCTGATGTGAATTTGCATATGCCCGTCGTTTCTCCGCATTGTTGCATATGGGCCTGTCCCTATACTTTAACAATATGCGGAGCTTCTGCTTGGAATATTGGCCCTCATTCCGAGTTGTTCGCTCGCAAGGCGAATGTAGCAGAGTTACACACGCTAAGCCGCCGCCTACTGGGAGTGAATCTTAGCTTCTTAAATGTGCGACCGATGTATTCGCAATATTGCGATCACAAACGAGTTAGCAGTTTCTGAGTAGCTTCAGACTTACTCTGCCTGTGCGATCAGTTCAGTGCTTTTCGTTCCTGGCTGACGTCATAAACACACCCAGCGTTCGTCCAGGCACTCCCACCGTTTCCCCGGCCACTCCTGCGTTTTTTCCGGAAACGGTAGCGTTTTCAGCCACACGCCCATAAAACGCCGTGTTTCCGCCCAGTAACACCCATTTCCTGTCAATCACAATGCGATCGCCGGAGCGATGAAAAAGCCGTGAGTAAAAATACTAACTTCATAGTAAAGTTACTTGGCGCAGTCGCAGTGCGAACATTGCGCATGCGTACTAAGCGGATTTTCACTGCGATGCGATGAAAAACACCGAGCGAACAACTCGGAATGAGGGCCATAGAGTGCACGCTCCTCTGGGGCAGGGACTGATGTGAATGGCCAAATATTCTCTGCAAAGCGCTGCGAAATATATGTGTGCGCTATATAAATAACTGGTAATAGTGTGTGTGCGCACACGTGCAAGTGGCTTGGCCCAATTCTGTAAAAAAGAAGAAATACTTGGTGTGTCCTTCCTACTCCTTCTCCAAAAGGAATCATTAGCTATAGTTCATTAAAATCAAAATAGACATATTTTGGTAAGCATTCAAGCAGTACGCCGGTGTGTAATGAAGGTGTATGTACAGTAAAAATAGCACTAGAGTATGTAATGATTGTAGTCACTATGGTGTACCTATAAAAACAATCAGTGTCTTGATTGCTAAATGTTTCACTTGCAGAACAATGCAAAAGTAACATTTAAAAAATTTATAAGTAAAATAATATTGATTGCAAACCATATTCCTCAACGCCACTTGTCGTAATGGCAATAGAACCCCAGTGGAAAGACAGACGGTGCACACCTGTTTGACAGACTTGCTGTACAGCAACTGTAGCAGAAGTATAGCAGACAGGGATACATAACACTACAAGTCTCATAATGACAGCATCTCATTATTAAAAGCTGAATGTGCGTCTTCAGAACACCAGCAGTTCCGTGGTATATGTGCAGCGACTAGCATCATGTTGAGCAAACTGCTAGCAGCAATGTCAGCAGTGAGTAGCGGCCAGAAATGTATATCTAATGGGAACACCAATTCTGCAAAATTATTAAAAATACTTGTTCTGCCATCACACAAAATAAAAACCCTGTACCGACTATTTACACTGCACAGTACTGTACATGAAAGTCCCGCCTGCCAGGGCTTGTTACACTATGTATACTTCCTGCCATTGTTACTGTACACTATTTTCAGTACTGTAGTTTTCAGCAGTGCAGCGTTTGCCACCCAGCGGTTAAGCTGTGTATTTCATGGCATGGATACTCTCGCATCTTAGCACGCCAACACACGGTATTTACTTGCCGTAACTAGGACACCTGAATAGCACACCCAGAGCAAAGATGTATGAAGACACAGCTATAGACCAAAGGGAAGGAGGAGGAAGTGGGTAAAGGGTGAAGGAAGGAGTTCCGGAGAAGAAGAAAGAACATGGGGAAAAAAACAATAAAGCAATGATTATGTAATTTAAAGTTCACTGCCAGACCAAGTAGGAGCAATGATTACCCATTGGCTGAGACTGGAAATGCGGAAAACCCCAACAGGGGTAAAATGGCAATCAGCGCTGCCCGGACCATTAGAAGAAACGTATGCATTAATACAATAGTGAACATATAAAACATACATAAGTGGCAGCAAGTAGAAAGGTACTAAATAAAAAGAAAAGAAAATCGATCAGCAGCATGTGTATATAACGGGACAGTAGTCACCGAGACACGAAAGAGGAACATTTTGTTCATAGTAACATAGCAATAAACAGAAAAATGTTAGCTCAGACCGGTATGTAAGAAGATGAATCTGGAAGTAATTAGATGAAACCGGGAGGACCACGCCTTCAAAAAGTCAAACCAGGTGGATGAATGGGGTGCAGTTGATTTCATAGATGTGGAGCTGTGTTTACAATACCATTTCTGCTGCCAACGGTCACATGATGGGAGAGATTGGGGTTCCAGTTTGTTAAGTGATTGGACCCAGTTTAGCAGGGTAGATTTCTCAATCTCAAGTTCTTGAGGTCATCAGGGTCCTGCAGAGAAACATAGCAACCACTGCAGGAGACCTGGATGCTAAGCAGGAAACCCCAATTAAATATTATGTCATTTTGCTTTAGGAGATCAGTGAGTAGCTTGAGGAGACATTGTTGGAAAGTGTTCCAAGAGGGGTCGGGAAAGATGTGAATATAGTATCATCGATAATGCCTGGGCCCCGACTCCTCTAATTTGAAGGTTGTTGTAAAGACCCCTGATGTCCATGTTGTCTAAGCAAAGGAGCACAACTTGAAGCTCTCTAGCATGTGTGGAGATGGTGTCATGAATTTTATCTTGGTTATCAAATGCTACTTCAGTGATGTCTTCTAAATCTTTTAGGCAATGTTATACAGTATGTGAGAAATGTCCCTTGCAGTTTGGCATTTTCTACCTTAACTGTGTCACTAAGCTTTTTCTCTAGCTCAAGGTTATGGGCCAGACCTAATTGTCCAGTGTCCATCCACTCCAGTGCTGAGCTGACCTATCTATCCACTATCCAGTGTCCATCCACTCCAGTGCTGAGCTGACCTATCTATTCACTATCTATCCAGTGTCCATCCACTCCAGTGCTGCTGATCTAACCAGTATGTCCATTGGGAGTCATTCAGACCCAATCGCTGCTGTGCGATTTCGCTCAGCATCGATAAGGTCTCTCCTGTGCATGCGTATGCATCGGTGATCGCAAGAAGAGGCCATTTGTGGGTGGCAACTCACCGTTTCCTGGGAGTGTCCGGAAAAACGCTTGCGTGCCTAGCCATTCGGAGGGAGGATTTTTGACGTCAGCTCCTGGCCGGATCATCGCAGCGGCTGAGTAAGTCCAGAGCTGTGCAGAGACCTCTCCGCACAGCCGATCGCACCCCTGCACAGCGATTACCCCCTCCCCTGTAGGATGCGATTACCTGGTCGCAGCAGTGCAAAATTTGCTTGCCACCAAGTCTGAATGAGGGCCTTTGTCCATCCACTTCAGTGCTGTACTGACCTATCTGTCCACTTCAGTCCCCTCAGGCTCCTCAGCGTTCTTAATATTGGCTGAGATAGATTACAGTACAGGCAATTAGCAAGTCATTATTTATTCACACTGGTGCTGCACTGACTCTACAGGCCATACCACACTGCATTCACATAAATAATATAAACACAGTGACTCCGCAGTTCGAGTTGTCATTTGTGAAAAAAGTAACAAATTGTTCTTCTTTTGTACAACCCTGTGTGTGCTGTACCCCACTGTGACTTTGTTCACATAAATATACTGTAGGTGGTGTGAGTCCCTGCAGTGTAAGTTGACATTTGTGAAAATTTAAATTGTTGTTTTTTGGTCAAGTTGTATGTGAACGAAGTGGGAAACAGCTCATTGTTCACATAAATATTAGCACTGTGACTCCGAAGTGTGAGTTGTCATTTGTGAAATAAAGAAAAAGATGGGTATGTGTCTGTGCATGGCAGGCACTGGGAGGAGGAATCCAGGAAGCAGAGGACCTGGGAGGTCCTTCTGAGAGTAAAGGCTGCTGGAAGAGAATTCTCTTCCTGCAGCTGCATAGTGGGCTTTCTGACTGGTTGCATCAAATGTAATTATGTCAGGGAACGCTCAGCCTGGCTTGGTCGCATCCGATGCGACTACAACAGGCATGTGGTTAAGCCACAGGAGGAGATGAAATGGATAACTCCATCTGTATCAGACATTCTGGTCACACAGGAAGGCAGTTGTCAGGAATCTGCATTTTCCATCACTTCACTTACCAGTGCTCTGATGTACTAGCCTCAGGGGGTCACATCCTCATCCTGGCAGCGTATTCTATGATTGCCTGCAATGCACAGAGACTCTCTCCAGTATGTACCCTGATGTATTCCAACTATCTCCAGAGTATGGGCGCTGCCATGACACCTGCAGTCAGCTGACTTGGTGCTATCCACTCCTGAGCATTCAGCGCTCACATGACTTGATTCTCCAATCCCTGCTGACCAGGGGGTATATACTCAGAGTTCCTGCTCAGTATCAGTGCCTTGAACAACGTGTCACATCCTGTGAACAGGCGTCTCCTGGCTTCAGTCCCCTGTCTTCAGAGATTCCCCTGTGTATTGGTCCTGTGGAACTACATACAGGTCCCTGCAGTTTCCAGTTCCAGTCTCCAGTCTTCAATCTCCTGTTTCCAGCGATCTCCCATTTCTGGCATCTCCAGGTGACCTCCTGGTTTCATTATTCCTGTGGAACTACAGATCCCAGCAGTTTCCAGTCTCCAGTTTTCAATCTGCTGTTTCCAGTGGTTTCCTTGTTGTCATTCTGTTAATTCACCTCCAGTCTTCAGTCTTCAGTTTGCTACGAACTCCAGCCACAGTCTGCCACAACAACTTGCAGTAAGAGACTTTCTTCAGGTGTTCTTTCATTACTCAGCCTGTGCACCTAATTACCAGTATCTAGCATTGTGCATTGCATTCAGCACTTAACAACTTGCTGTGTTAGAACGGTCTCCTGCTAGGGCCTTGCTTGGCTTAAAGACGTGTGCTTCTATAGAGACTGTGTGCTTTGATTGCTATTCATTATATCCCGGAGTTCTGTTTGCTACATCTGATTTAATTATTGCCTTTACTGTTTATATCAGGTTTCAAGTTCATCTTCATTGCTCATTTTTTACCAGTGAATTTTGAAACATTCATTTAATTGAATTAAGTTATCATTCATTATTCCTGTCATCAGTTATCCCAGTTACCCTTCATACATCATTTCTGTTGATGCTGACTTCCAAGTCTGTCATCATTTGTTTTCAATCATCGGTTATTAGTTTGTTCAGTTACTGTGTTATCCCTGTGTGATAATAAATATCAAGCGCACATGCGCAGTACTTTCCTTCAGTCTCCCCATTTCCTCTCACACCTACACTGACCCACTAGTGCCCCCTCCAGGAACAGACAAAGCTACAGACCTGACAGCAGTGAGGAGACAAATCACCTATGTTTGACAAGGATGAGGAGTGAGAAGTCAGGGTAAAGCTGGATTTGAGCTTCCTCAAAGGAGATCAGTTGGTGTTTATGAGCCTCACTCATAACCGTTTATTTCATGGGGAAGTATTGGAATCACAGAATTATATCTTGTGATTGATTGGATGCCTGGAAGTAGGGCTGTAGGGCATGATGTTCCCTATTCAAGTGGAGGTGGTCCTCAGGATTGGTTGGGGATAGTTGGGTAAACCAGTCATTTAGAAGTGGAGTATCAATTTTCTCATTAACAATCTTGATGCAGATATTATTCCTCCTCGTCCTGTTGTCTTGCTCTTCCTGTATTTCCTGTATTGTAAGGAGATGACCGTGTTCAATCAGCTATTTAGTGATGACCATTGATGTTTCTGCCTTTGATGCTCAATGGTTTTTGGTGGTGAGCCATTGATGGATACAGGTTAGTCACATTAAGGGAATAGCCACTAATGTTTTATAATCGGTGGTCTCCCATCGATGGGAAAACAACACACCGTCACTATCAATGGTTGCTAAAAATCAGTGGCCACTCCTACACCTCTCTTCATTGTTTAACCTTGTAAGTATGTACTGTATGTCCTTTGCGTATCTCAGTAGACTTAGGTTCTTATCTCTTTTACCTACATTATTTTTGTGAGATATTGGTATGAGGTCTTCTTCACCAGCATCAGAATCCCCATAATTGATAGTTCAATAAGCAAGCTTGAATAGATGCTGTGCTGGCAGGAACCAGAAAAAGAGGGCACACAGTGATGGTGGTGGAGGATAATGTTGTACTGAGTGGGATAATAATATTGTAGAATGCACAGGATGTTACACCTACAGTCTCTCTGAGAATTAAGAAAAGATTAGCCCCAGGCAGTCAGTAACAAGTGCAGATATATTATGGAGGGAGCAGCAGTCAAAGCAACTTGAGCAGAGGTGGACACTCACCATTTTTTGCTTCTGTGCGTATACGTGTATGTACAAAGCTTTTGTTACGATCGAGGCGCATGGCGTCAGTAATGTCTTGGAAAAGTGATGGGCTATCCTGGGCAGTGGCTTAGTGCACGCACAGAGACGGTCCATCTTATAGGAGTGTCGCAAGTGTACGGTGACAGCGGCTGCATACACAAATGATCACCTGCTCACGTAGGAGGCCATACATGGGTGGGGAAACTCCAGCAGTCCCAGAGCTGGTGGAAGTTTCAGTGGTGCGAATGATGGTGCATCTAAACACACACTAATCACTATATCAGCACCTACGGATGCGGACACTGGGCGTCTGAGCCCTGGCACATTCAGAAGCACAGGTGCACACCAGAGAAGGGCTTTTAGCAGCCGTTGCATAGTGTGCCAGCTGTCATGTCTCCATCCACCTCTTAGTACAGGCAGAAATCCAGTAACATGTAACTCACCTGTAATAGGACTGGACAATGATTCCAAATCAGGCAATACTGTACCAAGAAAAAAATAACAGAAAACACAAGTTTAGTGTCATTTACATCTTTTATTACAAACATAGGACATCTGCTCTATAATTACTACATGAAGCTAATACTGTAAGTAACAGGGTTTACGTTCATCAAAATTGAGCTTATACTGTTATCCTTCAATGCGCGTGATATAGGATATAATACAACTCATTAAAACTGTAAATACATTTGAGTAAAATACTTCATCCATATACACTGCTCAAAAAAATAAAGGGAACACTAAAATAACACATCCTAGATCTGAATGAATGAAATATTCTTATTAAATACTTTGTTCTTTACATAGTTGAATGTGCTGACAACAAAATCACACAACAATTATCAATGGAAATCAAATTAATTAACCCATGGAGGTCTGAATTTGGAGTCACACTCAAAATTAAAGTGGAAAAACACACTACAGGCTGATCCAACTTTGACATAATGTCCTTAAAACAAGTCAAATGAGGCTCAGTAGTGTGTGTGGCCTCCACGTGCCTGTATGACCTCCCTACAACGCCTGGGCATACTCCTGATGAGATGGCGGATGGTCTCCTGAGGGATCTCCTCCCAGACCTGGACTAAAGCATCCGCCAACTCCTGGACAGTCTGTGTGCAACGTGGCGTTGGTGGATGGAGCAAGACATGATGTCCCAGATGTGCTCAATTGGATTCAGGTCTGGGGAACGGGCGGGCCAGTCCATAGCATCAATGCCTTCGTCTTGCAGGAACTGCTGACACACTCCAGCCACATGAGGTCTAGCATTGTATTGCATTAGGAGGAGCCCAGGACCAACCTCACCAGCAGGGGTCTGAGGATCTCATCTCGGTACCTAATGGCAGTCAGGCTGCCTCTGGCGAGCACATGGAGGGCTGTGCGGCCCCCCAAAGAAATGCCACCCCACACAATTACTGACCTACTGCCAAACCGGTCATGCTGGAGGATGTTGCAGGCAGCAGAACATTCTCCTTGGCGTCTCCAGACTCTGTCACGTCTGTCACATGTGCTCAGTGAGAACCTGCTTTCATCTGTGAAGAGCACAGGGCGCCAGTGGCGAATTTGCCAATCTTGGTGTTCTCTGGCAAATGCCAAATGTCATGCACGGTGTTGGGCTGTAAGCACAACCCCAACCTGTGGACGTCAGGCCCTCATACCACCCTCATGGAGTCTGTTTCTTATCGTTTGAGTAGACACATGCACATTTGTGGCTTGCTGGAGGTCATTTTGCAGGGCTCTGGCAGTGCTCCTCCTGTTCCTCCTTGCACAAAGGTGGAGGTAGCGGTCCTGCTGCTGGGTTGTTGCCCTCCTACGGCCTCCTCCACGTCTCCTGATGTACTGGCCTGTCTCCTGGTAGCGCCTCCATGCTCTGGACACTACGCTGACAGACACAGCAAACCTTCTTGCCACAGCTTGCATTGATGTGCCATCCTGGATGAGCTGCACTACCTGAGCCACTTGTGTGGGTTATAGGGAGGTCATACAGGGAGAGCAGAGAATACGGAGCTGGTGGGGGAGCAGGAGTCGAGGGGTTAGCTGAGAACATGGAGCTGGCCAGGGTAGCTCGGGATAGAATGCCTCTTCCCTGTTTTATATTTGTGCAGGAAAACCAACACGTAACACCGTCAGGAGTGGCATTATGTTTCTCAAATACTATACTTCTCTCATCTAAATATACAGTATATAATTTCTGAACTGCCCCCTTTAGAAGAAAAAAAGCAAAAGTATGGCTTGTCCAGCTAAAATGCTGAAGAAAACCTCTACTTATGGTTTTCTCTTGGTATCTTCTGCCACTATTTTGAAAAATTGCGTTCCATGGACTATGGTATTGGTCTAGTGATACCCTCTTATTACGATGTGTGATTGAATTGAGAGTTTGGGTACAGGTTGAGTCTCCCATATTTGAATTGCTCGGGACCCAAATTATTTTGGGTATCGGATTATTCTGTAGTTTGGAGTATTTGCATTCCATAATAAAATATCTTGGGGATGGAACCCAAGTCTTAACATGGTCTGCACTTATGTTTCATATACACCTTATACACACAGCCTGACTGTCATTTTATACAATATTTTTATAATTTTGTACATTAAAGAAAGCAAAGGTGTCACTATCTCAGTCATGTGCAAACAATTCTGTATTTTGGATATGTGAGACTCAATCTGTATTTACCTGATCAGGCAACAATTTCGTTCCTGATATAATACTTTTAATGGATTCTGATGTGATTAATAGTCAGGATTTATATATAGTATCAGATCCTCATCTAGCTTTGCACCATGGGCCAAATTCACATGTGGCTTTTCTTGGTGCTGCTATCTTTTGGCATTCAAAATTAGGACTATGGGGGTCACTATGGGGGTCATTCGAAGTTGTTCGCTCGTTGCCGATTTTCGCTACGGAGCGATTAAGGTAAAAATGTGCATAGTACGCAGTATTTTAGCACAAAACTTAGTAGATTTACTCACGTCCAAACGAAGAATTTTCATCGTTGAAGTGATCGTAGTGTGATTGACAGGAAGTAGGTGTTTCTGGGCGGAAACTGCCCGTTTTCTGGGAGTGTGCGGAAAAACGCAGGTGTGTCAGGGAAAAACGCGGGAGTGTCTGGAGAAATGGGGGAGTGGCTGGCCGAACGCTGGGCGTGTGTGTGACGTCAATCCAGGAATGAAACTGACTGAACTGATCGCAGTGGCAGAGTGAGTCTGGAGCTACTCAGAAACTGCTATGAAATTTCTATTCACAATTCTGCTAATCTTTCGTTCGCAATTCTGCTAAGCTAAGATACACTCCCAGAGGGCGGCGGCCTAGCGTGTGCAATGCTGCTAAAAGCAGCTAGCGAGCGAACAACTCGGAATGAGGGCCTATATGCTAAAATGGGCAGTATCTTACCTGAGCATAGGGACGCCCACTGCTGTCACATAATTTCTGTCCAATGGCGTATAATTGCTGATACATCGTTGCCATTGTTGCAAATCAGGTCATGTGGCAGAGTCTGAGCACCTCTGAGGACGCGCAGGCTTTGTCGCTCTCCCGGGATGCAGAGGGCTCTCCAGTAGCAACTGCCACCTGCGTTTACCCACCACTCCCCATTACCAGCTGTCTACCTGTCACTCACTCTGCGCCTAATCCCTTGGTGTGAATACAATTGCAGTTCTCTTGTTGTGTGCGCACTGCAGCTCAGATGCATGCGCAGTAAGAAAACATTGGCTGATCTGCATACATTAGCCACTTCACAACTGCATCTGCATTAGGCCTCCTATACCTTGTATAAAGGATAAGCCGAGTGTTACTCTGGCAAATTGGGTGGTACTACAATGCTGGTTAACAAGACCTTTATTTCATCACCTCCAATAGCACTTACTACAGCTGAAATAGCACTATAGGATCATTCCTCCCAAGTTTGCTCCAAGAATTTTTAAAAAAGATAAAAAAATAAATATATCATAGTAGTGTATTACTGGTTAGATCTACAGCTCCTATGAAAGACCACCTCCCCACTATGGAATCACCGGTGGTTATGTTTCATGTTAAGCTTTCTGTATAAGCTTTCTGTAATTGAGCACTTATAGCCACATTATTACACAATAAATACAAGGATACTATTTTTGGGGATCAGTATGATTTACCTACAATCAAAATCCCGGCGGTCAAAATACCGACATTTTAAATGTTGCACATTCAGAAGCACAGGTGTACACCAGGGAAGGGCTTTTAGCAGCCGTTGCATAATGTGCCAGCTGTCATGTCTCCGTCCACCTCTTAGAACAGGCAGAAATCCAGTAACATGTAACTCACCTGTAATATGACTGCACAATGATTCCTCATCAGACTCTACTGTACCAAGGAAAAAATAACAGAAAACACGAGTTTAGTGTGATGTACATTTCTTACTACAAACATACAGTATGACTCCTGCCCTATAATTACTACATGAAGCTAATACTGTAAAAAACAGGGGCCCTCATTCAGAGTTGTTCGCTCGGTTAAAATCTTCGCATCGCAGCGATTTTCCGCTTAGTGCGCATGCGCAATGTCCGCACTGCGACTGCGCCAAGTAAATTTGCTATGAAGTTAGGAATTTTACTCACGGCTTTTTCGTCGTTCTGGTGATCGTAATGTGATTGACAGGAAGTGGGTGTTACTGGGCGGAAACAGGCCGTTTTATGGGTGTGTGGGAAAAAACGCTACAGTTTCCGGAAAAAACGCAGGAGTGGCCGGAGAAACGGGGGAGTGTCTGGGCGAACGCTGGGTGTGTTTGTGACGTCAAACCAGGAACGACAAGCACTGAACTGATCGCACAGGCAGAGTAAGTCTGAAGCTACTCTGAAACTGCTACGAGGTGTGTAATCGCAATATTGCGAAGACATCGTTCGCAATTTTAATAAGCTAAGATTCACTCCCAGTAGGCGGCGGCTTAGCGCGAGCAAATCTGCAAAAATTAGCTTGCGAGCGAACAACTCGGAATGACCCCCAGAGTTTCCGTTCATCAAAATTGAGCATATACTTTAGTCCTTCAACAAGCGGGATATAGGATATAATGCAACTCATTAAAACTAAATACATTTGAGTAAAATACTTCATCAATATACAACCATACAGTATGTCTAAAAAAAATACAACAACACAGAAACAGTATAAAGCATGATTGCTGCTTACAAGAGTTCTTAAAAAAAAAAAAATCTCCTGAAATACTGCCCCCAAAAATAAATGTCATCATGTGACGTCGGTGACCCCTCTCTATGCTCTCATTCTCTGTACACATATACGGTGACATGGACACCGTATATGTGTATCGCGTCCCCTCGCATGGCTCGCTGCGCTCGGCACACTATTATATTCCCCCTCCACGTCCACTGGGATGGTAAAGTATGAACAAGTCTCTTTCAATGAAAATATCATGAAAAACTCATGTCGGTATTTTTTTTTGAGCTGTCGACATTTTAAATGTCGGTATTTTGACCTTGCCAGTATTTTGACCATCAGTCAATGGTTGTTGGTATTTTGACCGTTGTGATTTTGATTGTAGGTAAATTGACCTCATCCCTATTCTTATCAGGGGACTGACACAGAGGTGGGCACTATTGCAGCCACAACTACATGTCTTTGCACAGCGTGAGTGCATCTATTTCTTTTTCATCCACTAGGGGTCACTGGAGTACTCTTGAGATATGGACGGCGTAGCAGAAACAAAGGCACTGAATATTTAAATTTAGAACTCTCCACCCCTCCATATCCCAGAGTACCTCAGTGTACGACCTCAGTGTTTTTCTGTGCTCAAAGCACTAACATCGGCTTGTGGGAGTTCCCACACTTGGTGGAAGATTTTATTAATTTTTAATTTTTATTTTTTACTTTTTTCAATAGCACATCCCTTCCCAGTTTCAGGAAAAACATGGGTCCGGGATAGTGCCGCTGCACGGGCAGCGCATGGCGTGTCGGTCCTCACAAAGAGCACCCTCACAGCCACAGGCAGCCCACTGCTCCTGCAACAGCTGGACGGAGCTTATACATAGAAGCCCCGTCGCAGCCATGACTAAGATGACTGGAACGCTGGACGGAGCTTACACATAGAAGCCCCGTCGCAGCCAGGACTAGAGAGCTGGACGGAGCTTACACAGAAGAAGCCCCGTCGCAGCCATGACTTAGATCACTGGAGAGCTGGACGGAGCTTACACATAAGAAGCCCGTCGCAGCCATGATCAGAAGATACAAGCAAGGTAGGCTGGGGAACGGGGCGGTCAGCGCAGGCTGCCGCCCCGCTATGTTGGGTTTAATATGCCGCTTCCGCCGCTCATCCGCCCGCCAAGCCCCAGCCGCTACGTCTGCAAGCACCGCCCGTCCCAGCGCTCCGTCCGGCTGCCCAGCGCCATACGGCCGCAGACGCTCCCTCAGTTCTCAGCACAGAGACGGTGATAACCGGGCCGCCGCTCCGTCCGGCCGCCCAGCACCATCCACCCGCAAGTGCCAGCGCTAAGAGGCTGCAAGAAGGTCTCCCTGCAAGTCTTCCCGGGCTTCCCGCAGAGACGCAGCGTTACAGGGGGGAAGAGGGGCGGTGGAATCTGGCGGTTCACAGCGGCAAGGGTATGTAAAATACCTATATGAACAGCAGCACAGTGTATATGCAGCTATATATATGTGACAGGTATTTATAATGTATTGTTACCTGTCCTGGGAGTAATAGGCTATTGAGCCTATATTACTGTCTGTGATTATCACGGTATAATAGGCTATTGAGCCTATATTAATGTTTGTGATTATCACTGTATAATAGGTTATTCAGCCTATATATTAATGTCTGTTATTATCACTGTATAATAGGCTAGTGAGCCTATATTATTGCTGTATAATAGGCTATTGAGCCTATATTAATGTCTGTAATTATATTCATAGAGCATGTGTTGTACCCTGCCTGTGATTATCACTGTATAATAGGCTATATTAACACGGAAACAATTGTAACTTGTTCTGTGATTATCAGGGTCAGCATGGCAAAGGGGCCTTTTTAACCATGCTTCCTGTTGTTTTCCAGTTTGTAATTCTGGAACATTCCTGCCCTACATCTCTAAGCCACCAGAGGCGCAGGGGTGTTAGTGGGAATTTGGTTCGGGTTTCACATGCCCATGTGAACTGCTTTTCACATAAAGAATACTCTGGTTTCTCTTCAGATCGAATAAATCTTTCGCCTTTTACTAAAGATTTCCGTAGAGAGGAACAACCATGAGTTTCATATAATTTTTTGATGCCTGGCTACGGCTGGGCTTAATATGCTTTTCAGCAATAAAAATATATATATGACACATAATAACTTCAATAAGTCGTGCAAGTGTCTGTCCGTTGCCTATTGTGGTGTCTGTCTGCATAGTGAGTAAGGCTCTAGCGCAGACTAAAAATAATTTTAAAGATCCTATGTTAAGCATTGGCAATTCAAATTAAAAGAGCGGTAACATCGGAGTCTCGGAAGTTACTCCGCCAGCTCTAACGAAGGACAGTCTTTCCAAAGGGCCAATTTCCCTTTGGGTACCAGGGTGTTTATTTAACTGGTCTTATAATTTAATGCACGATTCTATGTCAAATCTCACACCGATAACTACGAGTGAGAAGGGTACATTAGACCAGCACTCAGATAGTGCGGGGTTTTTGACAACCACACATTGCTAAATCCCAGTGAGTCAATGTCTCCATTTTTACAGAGACTGAGTAGACTCTAACCACTATTTAATCGTTTCCAAAATGACGCGATCCGCCATTGGTAAATGCGTCTGTGTCAAACATTATAAAGACCCAAGATACATTTGGGTCACTAGACTCTATGTATGGAAACAATGACGATCACTGTTAATGAGAAGCTGCAGAGTATATCTGTAAAGCTTCTGCTAACGCCGGTTACTTCGATTCTCACTTTTCATCGTCGCTAGTTTAAGCACGACAAGGCCAGAGCTTGTTTGGTCCTAAATTTGATATTCAGCCATTACCGCATCCAGTATCAAAACGGAAATACTTGTGCCGGCGTTTAATCCCTTTAGACTTCAGTTTTTTCAAGGCGGTGGTACAAAAACAGTCACGCCTTGTAACGACAGGACGCTACAGTCAACAAGCCAGTGGCTTGACGACCTCTTAGGTCATCTCCATTTTCCAATTGTGGAAGCGCGTCTTTACACGTTTGCAGGGTTTCCAGACATCGACTCATGGATGTCTCCGCTATTTACAGATTAAAGGACAAGACTGCCTCTGTCGAACGTTTTGGCAGGTTGTCATTCAGTCTCTGCTGGTTTCAGCTGTTTTTATATCCAGGCAGTAGTACACCAACAGAGTCAGGGTTACTTATTCCCCTCTGTTTGGGGTAACAAAACCAGAGAGCTCCGCCGCAGTCTCAATCAGCAAGTCACTTACTGCAGTTTGAAAATGTATTTCTGCGGTTAGTATTTGCATATTGGACCCACAAAATTGCATAATTGCACTTGATCTTCACAATGCGTATTTACCCATTCCGGTTTGGTCATCACAGGTTCTAGCGTTTGCAAAACGCCACAACCATTAACCATTTCAGGTTCTACCATTTGGCTTCTTGTCAACGCCTCGGGTATTTACCAAAGTGATGTTGGTGATGATAGCTCATCTCAGAGCCCTGGGAGTGACAATCGTTCCATACTTAGACGATCTGCTCATAAGAACTCTGTCTCAACAGAGTTCCTCTGACTTGCGCTACTAATGTATACTGCGGTGGCAGGTCAAGTTCAAAAACAATCGCATCTAATTCCGTCTGAACGACGTCAATTCCTAGGTAAGATTATAAATACGGTAAATCAAAGACATTTACCTACTACACCAGCAAGAACAAATGTACATCTAGTAATTAGTGCAAAAGCCACGCACACTAGCGGTACATTGGTGTATTCGCCTGTTAGGAATAATGATGTGTTTTCAAAGCGCTTTAGTTCGCCGGGCTTCACTCGCGTTTCCCACAGAGGGGCGAGGGTGTATATACTCTGGACGAGAGTCTCAGAGGTTCAGGAGTTGTAGTTAAAAAAAAAAAAAGATCAGCGACAGAGGTTCTAAAACGGGTCACGACAGATTGCTGTCGATAAATGTCCTGGAACTCCGTGCAATTTACAATGCACTACATGCTTCGCTTTCAGTCTGACCAAGTGCAGTCAGACAACGCAACGAGAGTTGCATACACAACAACCAGGGAGAACCAAGAAGCCGCATGGCAATGCGGCAGGTAGCTCGAATCCTCAATTGCCCAGAACACCATTATGTGATGTTGTCAACGGGGTTCATTCCGCGAGTGGACATCTGTTAGACAGATGATCTCACCCGTCGGGATTTATATCCTGAAAACTGGGCATTAAATCCAGAGGTGTTTCATATGTGAATCCACAGGTGGGGTTACCCTCAGGTATACATGAGGGCATCTCGCCACAATTTCAAACGCTCAGTATGTGTACATAACGACAGATCACAAGGGCAGTGGCGGTGGAGTCTCTCACATTCGTGTGGTCATACAGCCTCGTGTATCTGGCTCCACCATTTTCCGCTGCTCTCTCCGTTGCAAAAACGGATCATAAGACCGTTCGTCACAGTCATACTAGTGATATCTCATGGGTTTCGGAGAGCTTGCTTCTCGAATCTCCAAGTAATACTTGCACACGATCTTGGCCCGCTCATAATACGTCCAACCTGTTACAACAGGGACCGTTCTGTTACCCTTATTTACCTATGTACCGCGGCTGCGGTTGACGGGGTGGGGGTTCAGACCGCCCTCTTAAGAAAAGAAATAGGGCATTACAGTATCGGTTATACCAACCATGTTACGAGCTAGGAAGCCGCTTACGACAGCTCATTATTACCAAATTTGGTGTGCCTATATAGGTGGGTGTGAAGCTCGCAAGTTTCCGACATCATCTTTCAAGTTACCCGTATTCTGTTATTTTACAGCCGGGGTGGGATGGAGAACTGAGTTTATCTGCACTGAGGGTGCAGGTATCTGTGTGGTCAAGTTATTTTCAAAGACGTTTGACTCTATTGCGTCGGTACACACCTTTTCTACAAGGTGTCATCAAATGCAGCCTCCATTTATCCCACCTACAGCGCCATGCGACTTGAGGCTGGGTTCAGATTTCTTACAGTTTTCATATTTTGAACCCTTACAACAAATGGGGATTAAGTTTCTCACTTGGAAAACGTTTTCTTCTAGCCTTAGCTTCGGCAAGGGTTTGGTTTTCATATTTGGGTGCCTTGTATTCCAAGCCACCGTATTTGAGTTTTCTCATGACAAATCAGAACTTCGGACGAATTCCGATTTCTTATTCTTCACATCAATAAACTAATAGTGGTTCCTGTGTTGACAGCACATTCTAGAATTCTGAATGTGGTACACGCATTACGCGTCTATATGTCCCGAACGTCTACAGTACGTAATACGGATACGTTGTTTGTTCTCTATGATACTGCCAACTGGGGATAGCCAGTTTCTCAGCAGACATTATCCAGTGGGATAAAAATGACTACAAGTCAGGCTTACTTAGTTACAGTCGCCTACGTCAGTAATAGCTCATCCCACAGGTTCTGTGGGAATGTCAGAACCAGCGGGTCGTGGAGCGTCTACGACGCGGCTACATAGCCTTCAGTGCACACGTTTGTGCACGTTTACACGTTATGAATGGTTGCGGCATCAGCATCTAGCTTTGGCTGCCTACTGCTACAAGTGTCAAACAGCTCTCCCGCCCACGAGGGAAGCTTTGGTACGTCCCAAGAGTACTCCAGTGACCCCTAGTGGATGAAAAAGAAAATAGGATTTTGGTACTTACCAGGTAAATCCTTTTCTTTGAATCCATAGGGGGCACTGGACGCCCACCCAGAGCAGTTTTACCTGGGTTGTGTTAAGCTCACAGGAGCTTAGGGTAACACATTTTACCTAGTTTGTATTAAGCTCAAAGGAGCTTATGGTAACACATTTTCACCGATTGGTTCAAATTATAAAGGTCTATCGGTTATGGTGTCAACTGTTTAGTTGACAGTAACGTTATGGGTCAACTTTGTTGTTGTCCGTTATGTTATAGGAATTCTCCATTGTCAACCTCTCTATAGTAGTTCGCTCAGTAAAAACACTGAGGTCGTACACTGAGGTACTCTGGGATATGGAGGGGTGGAGAGTTCTAAATTTAAATATTCAGTGCCTTTGTTTCTGCTACGCCGTCCATATCTCAAGAGTACTCCAGTGCCCCCTATGGATTCAAAGAAAAGGATTTACCTGGTAAGTACCAAAATCCTATTATGCTAATGCAGTAGCAGATCAGCTTCCTACTGAGCTGCCACCGGCTGTGGGGACAGAGATGCACCATCAGTCATCGGACATTGATCTAACTCTATGGAGGTGCAGAATGTCCATCTGAATATGGCTGCCGGTGCCAGTGTAACTGCGGTAAAAGCTGCAATTGCCGGCCATGACATGCCCGCTTCTGGTTAGCTACCCCGTTACCTCCCAGGAACTCACACCAAAATTGTCTGTGTGTCCAAATTCATTGTGTGACACCCAGCGGTAACCACCAGGACACATGCGCAGACTGAAAACATTGGCTGCTTGCGTCTGATGCCACAACAGCGCCCACCTCTGAGTCATACCTCAAGAGAGAATGAGGCTACTGTGATATATAATAACCAATGTATCTTTATCTATTCTAACTTTGCTATGGATGTACAAAATAATACAGCTCAGTTTCATCACGTGAAGTGGTGGTGAGACAGTTCCATTTACCTTCTGGGATGTTCTGTGTTTTCCAACTTCCAGTGGTTCCAGATGGGAAAGTAAAGTCCTTTGAGGAGACAACAGAGCCTTTGAGGGTTAAAATGGGACCTGGAAGACATCCAATGCACCATAGCAAGTTTGCTTAACTGAATATCCTGCTATATAATGTTACATTTTGCACATGTATGATACATACTAGATGGGTCATCTTATGATATACTGTAAATTGTTCTTTTTCTTTACTTTGAATGTTAAACTATCCATACCTACTTTTAACATGTGATCAGCCTACTGACACTCAATGAGCATCAAATTTAGAACATGTGATGTTAATTGGTTCCAACAGTTTGTTCTTTATCAGCTGTGCAGGCCTCCAATGATATGCATATCTTCTCTTACATTCTACTTTTTATAGAGCTTTCTAACAAGGGCTATCAAAGACATAGGGGCCTATTTATACACCTTTCAGATCGCCACCTATGAACGCGGGTTATTGGAACATGAGTGCACATAACCCGTGTTCAGGTGCGGTCTGAAAGGTGCCAGAGTTGAACTATCGGGTCGAGCAACCTGGTATTCCAACTCGGGTAGCGTGTAGGGATGATCTCGTGTTCAACCCGGCTCGCTGTGCGGTGTGAACGGGAGCCAGGTCGCTGTGACTCGTTTCCCGTTCACTCTCTGTGTACAGGCGGCGCTTGGAGATCATGTGATCTCCAAGCGCGTCACGTGCGACATCACCAACACGGCAATATGCCAGTATGAGCGTAGCAGCAGCGGGGTGCCTGAGGCGAGTCGCACCCTGGGAGCTCCCGTGTCAGCCTCCCAGGTGCGACCTGCCATACGCAGTCTGAAAGGGGTGTTGTTAACATTATTTTAGTATCACTTATATGTATTAAAGGGCTTTTGGAGCAGTTTTAACCCTTTAGTTCACTTTTCTTGTAGTAATCAGATCGTATTCCCATACTTACAATGGGAAATGGGATCTGGGCAAATTTACTAAAAAAAACACTTTAAAAAACCCCACAATGAGCTTCTGATAATTACGCCAGCTCCAGCTTGTGTAATCACATGGCTGACTGCAATATGCAGCCTTCAGCACAGCTTTCTTTGCCCCCGACATAGAAAGCTGTGCGGAGACCGGGTTACGGTGATCAGCTCTGTGTGTCCAATGGACACACAGGCTGATCACAGTTTAAAAAACAAAAAAAAGTAATAAAACAAAGCATACTTACCAGTCCCAGGAGCCAGTGATCAGTTCTCCTGCAGGGCTGCCGGCCATTTGGTCATCCTGTGCGCTACCGTGACCCCCGGTGCAGTAAAGTGATGCTGCAAAATAGCAGCTCATTTTACCGCACCGGGGGTCACAGCAGCGCACAGGTTCCAATGCCCGGCAGCCCTGCAGGAGCACCGATCACCGGCTCCTGGGACTAGTAACTATATTTACCGGTGGAGGGAATAGCAACACGGTGGAGGGTAGTCATGACGGGTGGTAGCAACGGCGACGGTGCGTGTGCAGCAGGACTTCGGGGTAGTAGGAGTAAGCACCGCAAGCTCTGTCCCTGCATGCAATTATTGATACATCCAGTGTAATCTATAATAGCATTGAGAGTTTGGTCGATTTTATCACCTCACATCCGCATCTGAGGATGTGGATGATGATAAATTGGCCCCCCTGAGATTAAGTGACTCACTAATGGAACTTTATGGGGTAAATTTACTAAAGCTTTTAAAACCGAGAATTGGTGATGTTGCCCATAGCAACCAATCAGATGCTGTCTATCATTTTCTAAAAGAAATACAGAAATGATAGACAGCATCTGATTGGTTGCAATAGGCAACATCACCAATTCTCTATTTTGGAAGCTTTAGTAAATTACTGCCAAGTATCCAAGGGTGAGTGAGACTTACCAGGACTTCCTCGCTGGAGATATTAACCCTATAGTGCAAAAGCTACCTTACAATCTGCTGGACCAGTGGGTCATCCATCGCTACAAATCTAATCAGTGGAACAAGGTGTTAGTTCCACAATTTCTGTTTTTGTGGACTTTACAAAGTCCACAAAACACAGCCCTACACCCTAGGCCTACCCCATGCACATTACAACACAGCATGGCAAGGGGCACAATTTAGAAGAAAAGGACATTACCAGAGATTACTTCACAATATACTGAAGTCTGGAAAGATGCCATAAGTGGCGGAGCTTGCTGCAAAATCTGTTTAGTCAGAGTCTACTTCATAGGCCAGCCAGACAAACTTTATGCAGTCCTAGATGGCCAAAGTAACAAGTCTCTAGCCAGATAAACCTTTGAGATAGCAGGAAGGCAGGCTATCAAGTTGAGTCCATAGATGGAAAGACATGCCTTCCATTTCCAACCCTCACTGAATGCAATGTGGGATAGTGTAATGTTTAGCATTACTGCATCACAGCACTGATTTCATTTGATTCCCACCATGGCCTTAATGGTGGGCAGTTGGTATGTTTTCCTTGTGTTTGTGTGAGTTTCCTCCGGGTACTCTGGTTTCCTCCCACAATCCAAAAATATACTGGTAGGTTAATTAGCTCATCACAAAAATTAACCCTAGTGTGTAAGTCTGTGCAGATATATGTTTAGGGCAGGCTGAATGGGGCAAGTGGTTCTTATCTGCTATCAAATTCTAATCTAATCCCAGATAATAGGTCTGAAATTCCTACACAAGTTGCTATTTATCATGCACATTTTAAACATATTTAAACATATTGTATACCAGAACTGGACCCTAAATCCCTGATAATTCTACACATTGGGGGTAATTCCAAGTTGATCGCAGCAGGACATTTTTTAGCAGTTGGGCAAAACCATATGCACTGCAGGGGAGGCAGATATAACATGTGCAGAGAGAGTTAGATTTGGGTGGGTTATTTTGTTTCTGTGCAGGGTAAATACTGGCTGCTTTATTTTGACACTGCAATTTAGATTGCAGATTGAACACACCCCACCCACATCTATCTCTCTCTGCACATGTTATATCTGCCTCCCCTGCAGTGTACATGGTTTTGCCCAATTGCTAACAAACTTGAAGCTGCGATCAACTCAGAATTACCCTCTTTGGGAGAGATATCCTTTGAGTCCACAAAGCCAGAAGTCAGATTAATGGAAACCTGAGATGAGAGATCATTACTTCTCATTCATGGCAAAATATTTGAGAACGGCCATTCTGAGATAGCTCCCATTCTTAAAGACACAGAAGAATGCTGGTACCTGCCAATATTTTGAGTATACTATCCAAATAAACCAAGTCAGGTTAGAATCATGTTTGATTCCAGTTCCAAGTTTAAAGGCAAAGAAATTGCAGAGTACCACATGAGGGCACACATCTATGGCAACAGCCCTTATCCTGCAGTTGCTATCTACGGACTCAGCCGGTCATCTCAGGAGGGTGGGCTAAAATATGATTCAGATATTAGAAAATGCATAAAAAAAAGAATTCAACTGTTTAAAATCATTGCCGATACATGAGAAAACAATCAGCCTCCTCATGAGAGCTTCACAAAATACTATAGCTTCCAACAGTAAAGGAGTGATGGAAGCCTTCCCTTTACAAGATCATACCAGTAACCTAAGGGATTTAGATTAAGGAATTTAGTGTTCTTACTAGCACCCTGCACCTTTTAGCTTGTATGACCCCTTAGGATATGCAGCTCCCATCAATATCCAAAATAAAACCGCGCTCAGAGACCTAATCTGTGAGTCATCTGATTGAGATGACCCACTGCCTCCACAGAAAAGGGATCGGTGGAAAAATTCTCTGTTCACCTTAACGCACCTGTATATTACACGTCCATATACTCCTGTGTCTTCTACTGTAGTACAAAACCAGAGACTATGGATATTCTCTGATGCTACAATTCAAGCAATCGCTGCTGTTGCATAGCTTAAAACTGTTAACATAAAAGGACAATGTCATATTGGATTTCTCATGGGCAAAGCAAAGTTAGCACCACATCCAGAGCACACCCTACCGAGACTAGAACTTTGTGTTGCAGTACTAGCTGTAATTACCTGAACTCATTTCATCTGAGTTACCTATTGGACTTGCAGAAACAGAATTCTACACAGACAGTAAAGTAGTGTTAGACTACAATTGCAATGAGACCATATGCTTCAATATTTATGCTACAAATCAGGAGATCCACCAATCTAAAACAGTGGCACTATGTATCTACTGTTCACAATCCTGCAAACCATGCTCAGCCAGACTACTGAAAAATACGTCATGGCTAAGAGGACCTGAATTCTTGTACAAAGCCGATTGGAACAATCCTGAAAGTGACACATTTGAGCTAGTAGACACAGACTCAGATGTCAACATTCATACACAAGTGACTACAATCCATACCATGATCTCAGATGTCAACTTGAGCCTCACAGACTCTTGGAACTTGGAAATTATTTGTTAAAGCTACTACCGACCTAACCCGCATTCTCCGCTCATTTAAATGTGACACATCTGTAAGTGTGAATGAATGTAACGATTGGGATCACTGTCAAAATACTTATACAGCAGAAGAAACCCAACAATCTAAGAACCACATTATCAGTGTCATGCAGCACCAGATCTATGCTAGAGAGATTGACTGCATTACAACTGGAAATCCTATTCCCAGAGACAGCATCCTGAAAAAGCTAGACCCATTCCTCAACAAGTATGATTTACTGAGAGTAGGCGGTCATCTTCAATAATCAGACTTAGGATCAAATGAGAAAACTCTTTAATCATTCCTGGAAGTCACAACATTACTTTAATGAAGTTAAACACCAGGGACGATTATTTACTTAAGGAGTTCTATGATCAGATGGGTTCATTTTTCAACATCAATACTTAAGGCGTGGAGAGATACCTTAGTGAGCACGGTTGCACATAGACTTTCAGCTCACTTAATTCTACTCATATGGGAGGAACCTGGGAAAGAATGATCAGCATAATTTGCAGAATCCTTGATTCCATTTTCCTACAAGTAGTAATTGTAAGAATCATAAGAGTTCAACAACCTTCATGGCTGAAGTCTCAGCTCTTGTCAGTGGCAGAACCTTGATTTCAGTTTCTAATGAGCTAAAAGATCCACTTTTGTTTACTCCTGCCACTTTTCTCTTACGTCCTAGACGATGTTGGAGTCCATATAAATACCATGGGGTATAGACGGGTCCTGTGGAGCCTTCGGCACTATAAAATTTAAATAGTGTGGGCTGGCTCCTCCCTCTATGTCCATCCGCCAGACCTCAGTTTAGAAATTGTGCTGAGAGAGCCAAACGCACTTCCAGTGAGCTCCACAGAGGGAGTTCAGAAATGGATATTTCTAAGTTCAAGATCTCCAGGGAGGCTGCTGGCAACAACCTCCCTGCTTCGTGGGATGCAGGGGGAAGGAGCAGGAACCAACTTCCTGAAGAGTTAATGGCTCCTGCTGACAGGACACCATTAGCTCCTGAAGGGTGATGATCGCATAGCACCTGATGGCGAACAGTCACTCCCACAACGCCAGCCGCCACCCCCTGCAGCTGACAGAAGGTGACAAAGTGGTGAGTACTAACTCCAGCGATCCGTCAGACGGAAAGCTTGTGTCCATGGTGGCTGAGGGGAATGGAGTGCAGCGACAGCAGGCTGCGCTCCGCTGACTCACAACAGGCAGTCCACGGGTGCAGAGCGCGGGAGGGGCGTTCTGAGCCAGCAATAATCCCCATACTGGTCACACAGTAAACGGGGGTGTAAATCCCACTGTTTACCGGGAATCCCTCGGGCCAGTTAATATAACAAAAACGTGGGAGAGGCGCGCCATTTTGGGGGTGGGGCTTCTCTTTCAGATCCAGCAAGCACACCAGCGCCATTTTCAGCTGCAGTCACCGCAGAGGACAGGCTGCAGGAAACGCTGACCCCCTTCTTAACTCACTGTGGTACCAGGGTGTTATAGACAGGGGGAGGAGTACTATTGGTGCTTTATTTGGTGTTTATACATAGCTATTATAGAATAACCACTTAGGTTAACAATTTAGTGTTGAAGGTTTATATTTAAACGCTTCTAGAAGTGCTGGGTGGAGCTGGCTCTTACTTTCTGTGCTAATCTGATAGTCTCAGTGAAGGAATTGTTTATGCAAAATATCCGTGTGTGTGTGTGTGTGTGTGTGTGTGTGTGTGTGTGTGTGTGTGTGTGTGTGTGATCTCTCTGTAACTGACCAGGTGGGTTTGGGCAGCATACAATTAATGCTTGCACAGTTGAATGAGAGATTTACACAATCTGAGAATTAATTTAAAAATAGGAGGAGATCTGTGGAGAATGCCTTATACATGGGCCCTTCTCCTTCTTCAGGTCAACTGCCCTCAGCCATATCAAAGCGTTCTCTTGCACGCATAATGAATGTCGACGCAGACACTGATGACGACACGGGGGACGTTGATGACATGAGGGGAGCGGATGCTACCCTTTCAAAAAACATTCAGTCCATGATTACAAACATCAGAGACGTGTTGGAAATCACAGATGCACCTCCAGCGGAGGTGAAAAAGGCCTATTTTAATAAAAATAAGAAACCTGTGATAACTTTCCCTATTTCAGAGGAATTGAATGCTATGTTTGAAAATGCCTGGAAACGTCCAGACAAAAAAAATTCAGATTCCTAAAAGAATCTAAATAGCTTATCCCAGAGGTTCCCAAACTTTTTTGAATCACGGCACCCTAGAGTATTAGATTTTTTTTCACGGCACCCCTAGGCCAAAAGTTTCTCTTTGAGAAATTTAGAAAGAAATATTGACTGAAGTAAATTTTGTTTATGTGTCATCCATAGGTTCAGTTATATGGTGAGGGACAAGATTTGCTCCTGTTTGTCCACATATATTATTACTGACAGCCACCAGCACTTGTTTTTACCTATTACATTGACAATTAATAGTTGGAATTGGTCCTAGACCACCAACCCAGGGCACCCCTTAAAGGTCCCGAGGCACCCCAAGGTGCCACGGCACACAGTTTGGGAACCACTGGCTTATCCCTTTCCAGAAGGTGATAGAACAAAGTGGGAAAATTCTCCCATGGTGGATGCTTCCGTGTCCAGATTATAAAAAAAGCTTGCCTTACCCGTCCCAGGCACGGCTTCATTAAAAGAACCGGCTGACTGCAAGATTGAGACTACACTCAAATCTATTTATACGGCTAGCTATCATCAGACCCACTATTGCGGGTGCATGGGTTTCGAATGCTATTGAAAAATATACAGAGAATCTATTAGAAAATATAGACACGATTGACAAGGATGAGATTATCACAACCCTAGGTCATATAAAGGATTCTGTGGGATTCCTGGTCGGGGCCCTGAAGGACCTTGGATTAATGGCTGCAAGGTCGTCATCCATGGTGGTGTCAGCGTGCAGGGGCCTCTGGTTAAACCAGTGGACAGCGGACGCAGAATCCAAGAAAAATGTGGAAACCCTCCCTTATGAAGGTGAAGCACTCTTTGGGGACTCATTAGATAAGTGGATATCTAAGACTACATCGGGTAAGTCGTCTTTTCTTCCTTCCGCAGCGCCTCCTGCAAAGAAACCATATTTTTGCCCGCAACAAAATTCTTTCCGTGGCGGGAAAGCAGGGAGGGCCCGAGGCTCCACCCCCTTCTTTGGTAGAGGAAGGGGGCGGGGAGGGAAACTGCAGTAGGGGTTTCTCAGGAACAGAAAACAGCATCTGTTCCACCAACTACGTCAACATGACGCTGGGGCTCAGTCAGGAAGGAAGGAGACCAAGATCCGCTACAAATAGGGGTTGCCACAAAGGCTTAGGAGCTCCCACCTGGCAAACTTTTCAAGAAAAATTAGGACAAGTTGTTGAATCTCTGTCTCAAATTCAAAAAAGAGTCTCTAAGACTAGCAGGGTTCTGCCAGCATCCCCTTTAACCTCTGTTTCTAGCCCAAATCGGATTGGCAATACAATACTGTTGGAAACAGTTCCAGAGGTTATTGTACCTCTTCCAGATACAGAGGCTTCTTGTCCAGATGTGGACATTTCGATACATAATGTGTTATCTTGCAGCACCGCTGTAGGGGAATTCAATATTCCACAACAAATTCTTCCGGAGAAATCTCTGGAACATGTTGTTCAGTGCACATCTTTAGATGTTGCAGAGCGTACACCGTTGCCCGTACACTTGAAAATCATCCCCATGGAAGGGGAACAAGTCCCATCTATGCGTGGGACGCAGGATCAGGAATCAGATCTGGATCCTTCTCTGTCAGGAAATAAATCAAAGACAAACCTTCCAAGGAAGAGTATCAGAGCCAAGAGCACTTCTTCACACAAGCATTCGGAGAAGAAGGACAAACAGACTAAGTCAACGAAGTTCCGTTGGGGGGTTCCCCCAAGGACACAAGACCTTTGAAACATCCCTTAAAGGGTCATAAGACCGCTTTATCTCAAAAAGAAGTTATTGACACATTGTTCCAGGTGGATACAGCCACATGCGGTGGAAATAAGGCCCCGGTTGGTTCCGTGGGCGGTTTCATTAAGGGAAGTATTCCCTTCGGTTCCACTAACAGGTTCACAAACTCTGATCATGGCCCCAAGTGGGCTAAGGAGGGGTTGCTATCTGCATCGCAGATTATTTCAAAGAGTTCCAAGAATTCTTCCTCATCAAAAAGCCTTGTGTCGGCAGGAACTAGTTCTCTGCCGAGGCTTACCGCAACTAAGTTTGACGGGATGGCGGTCGAACGCTAGATCTTAGCTCAGAAGGGTATTCCGAACAAGGTCATTCCTACGCTTAATCAAGCTAGAAAATGGGTAACGTCTAAACATTACCATTGAATTTGGAGAAAATATGTATCTTGGTGTGAATCCAAGAAGTTTCCTACGGAAAAATTGCAATTGGGTCGCTTACTCCTTTTTCTACAGTCAGGTGTGGATGTGGGCCTAAGGTTAGGCTCCCTTAAGGTCCAGTTTTCGGCCTTGTCTATTTTCTTCCAGAAACGCTTGGCTGCGCTCCCTGAGGTGCAGACTTTCAAACAAGGTGTTCTGCACATCCAACCTCCTTTTGTGCCTCCTATGGAGCCATGGGATCTTAATGTTGGTTTGCTATTCCTGCAATCGGATTGGTTTGAACCTTTAAGGGAGGTAGATCTAAAGTTTCTTCCATGGAAGGTGGTCACTCTGTTGGCCTTGGCATCCGCAAGCCGGGTGTCCGAATTGGGGGCCTTGTCTCATAAGAGCCCCAACTTGATCTTTCATGAGGATAGAGCTGAACTGCGTACGCGTCAGCAATTTCTTCCTAAGGTTGTATCAGCTTTTCATATCAACCAACCTATTGTGGTACCTGCGGCTACTAGGGACTTGGAGGACTCCAAGTTACTTGACGTTGTCAGGGCCCTGAAAATATATGTTTCCAGGACAGCTGGAGTCAGAAAATCTGACTCGCTGTTTATCCTGTATGCACCCAACAAGATGGGTGCTCCTGCTTCTAAGCAGACGATTGCTCGTTGGATTTGTAGTACAATTCAACTTGCACATTCTGTGGCAGGCCTGCCACAGCCAAAATCTGTGAAAGCCCATTCCACAAGGAAAGTGGGTTCATCTTGGGCGGCTGCCCGAGGGGTCTCGGCTTTACAACTTTGCCGAGCAGCTACTTGGTCAGGGGCAAACACGTTTGCTAAATTCTACAAATTTGATACCCTGGCTGAGGAGGACCTGGAGTTCTCTCATTCGGTGCTGCAGAGTCATCCGCACTCTCCCGCCCGTTTGGGAGCTTTGGTATAATCCCCATGGTCCTTACGGAGTCCCAGCATCCACTAGGACGTCAGAGAAAATAAGATTTTACTTACCGATAAATATATTTCTCGTAGTCCGTAGTGGATGCTGGGCGCCCATCCCAAGTGTGGATTGTCTGCAATACTTGTATATAGTTATTGTTACAAAATTCGGGTTATTCTTGTTGTGAGCCATCTTTTCAGAGGCTCCTTCGTTGTTATCATACTGTTAACTGGGTTCAGATCACAAGTTGTACGGTGTGATTGGTGTGGCTGGTATGAGTCTTACCCGGGATCCAATATCTTTCCCTATTATGTACGCTCGTCCGGGCACAGTATCCTAACTGAGGCTTGGAGGAGGGTCATAGGGGGAGGAGCCAGTGCACACCACCTGATCCTAAAGCTTTTATTATTGTGCCCTGTCTCCTGCGGAGCCGCTATTCCCCATGGTCCTTACGGAGTCCCAGCATCCACTACGGACTACGAGAAATAGATTTATCGGTAAGTAAAATCTTATTTTCTCGTAGTCTGTAGTGGATGCTGGGCGCCCATCCCAAGTGCGGTTTATCTGCAATACTTGTACATAGTTATTGTTAACTAAATCGGGTTATGGTTGAGCCATCTGTTGAGAGGCTCAGTTATTTCATACTGTTTACTGGGTTTAATATCACGAGTTATACGGTGTGATTGGTGTGGCTGGTGTGAGGTGAGTCTTACCCGGGATTCAAAATCCTTCCTTATTGTGTACGCTCGTCCGGGCACAGTGTCCTAACTGAGGCTTGGAGGAGGGTCATAGTGGGAGGAGCCAGTGCACACCAGGTAGTCTAAGATCTTTCTAGAGTGCCCAGCCTCCTTCGGAGCCCGCTATTCCCCATGGTCCTTTCGGAGTTCCCAGCATCCACTACGGACTACGAGAAATAGAATTACCGGTGAGTAAATTCTTATTTTCCTTGTGTTTGAGTGGGTTTCCTCTGGGTACTCTGGTTTCCTCCCACAATCCAAAAATATACTGGTAGGTTAATTAGCTCCCCACAAAAATTAACCCTAGTGTGTAAGTCTGTGCAGATATATGTTTAGGGCAGGCTGAATGGGGCAAGTGGTTCTTATCTGCCATCAAAATCTAATCTAATCCCAGATAATAGGTCTGAAATTCCTACACAAGCTGCTATTTATCATGCACATTAAACATATTGTATAGCACATATTATACCAGAACTGGACCCTAAATCCCTGATAATTCTACACATTGGGAGAGATATCCTTTGAGTCCACAAAGCCAGAAGTCAGATTAATGGAAACCTGAGATGAGAGATCATTACTGTACTTCTCATTCATGGCAAAATATTTGAGAACGGCCATTCTGAGAGAGCTCCCATTCTTAAAGACACAGAAGAATGCTGGTACCTGCCAATATTTTGGGTATACTATCTAAATAAACCAAGTCAGGTTAGAATCATGTTTGATTCCAGTTCCAAGTTTAAAGGCAAAGAAATTGCAGAGTACCACATGAGGGCACACATCTTTGGAAACAGCCCTTATTCTGCAGTTGCTACCTACTAACTCAGCCGGTCAGCTCAGGAGGGTGAGCTAAAATATGGTTCAGATATTAGAAAATGCATAAAAAAAGAATTCTACTGTTTAAAATCATTGCCGATACATGAGAAAACAATCAGCCTCCTCATGAGCGCTTCACAAAATACTATAGCTTCCAACAGTAAAGGAGTGATGGAAGCCTTCCCTTTACAAGATCATACCAGTAACCTAAGGGATTTAGATTAAGGCATTTAGTGTTCTTACTAGCACCCTGCACCTTTTAGCTTGTATGACCCCTTGGGATATGCAGCTCCCATCAATATCCAAGATAAAACCGCGCTCAGAGACCTAATCTGTGAGTCATCTGATTGAGATGACCCACTGCCTCCACAGAAAAGGGATCGGTGGAAAAATTCTCTGTTCACCTTAACGCACCTTTATATTACACGTCCATATACTCCTGTGTCTTCTACTGTAGTACAAAACCAGAGACTATGGATATTCTCTGATGCTACAATTCAAGCAATCGCTGCTGTTGCATAGCTTAAAACTGTTAACATTAAAGGACAATGTCATATTGGATTTCTCATGGGCAAAGCAAAGTTAGCACCACATCCAGAGCACATCCTACCGAGACTAGAACTTTGTGTTGCAGTACTAGCTGTAATTACCTGAACTCATTTCACCTGAGTTACCTATTGGACTTGCAGAAACAGAATTCTACACAGACAGTAAAGTAGTGTTAGACTACAATTGCAATGAGACCATATGCTTCAATATTTATGCTACAAATCAGGAGATCCACCAATCTAAAACAGTGGCACTATGTATCTACTGTTCACAATCCTGCAAACCATGCTCAGCCAGACTACTGAAAAATACGTCATGGCTAAGAGGACCTGAATTCTTGTACAAAGCCGATTGGAACAATCCTGAAAGTGACACATTTGAGCTAGTAGACACAGACTCAGATGTCAACATTCATACACAAGTGACTACAATCCATACCATGATCTCAGATGTCAACTTGAGCATTACAGGCTCTTGGAACTTGGAAATTATTTGTTAAAGCTACTACCGACCTAACCCGCATTCTCCGCTCATTTAAATGTGACACATCTCTAAGTGTGAATGAATGTAACGATTGGGATCACTGTCAAAATACTTATACAGCAGAAGAAACCCAACAATCTAAGAACCACATTATCAGTGTCATGCAACACCAGATCTATGCTAGAGAGATTGACTGCATTACAACTGGAAATCCTATTCCCAAAAGCTAGACCCATTCCTCAACAAGTATGATTTACTGAGAGTAGGAGGTCATCTTCAATAATCAGACTTAGGATCAAATTAGAAAAATCTTTAATCATTACTGGAAGTCACAGCATTACTTTAATGAAGTTAAACACCAGGGACAATTATTTACTTAAGGAGTTCTATGATCAGATGGGTTCATTTTTCAACATCAATACTAAAGGCGTGGAGAGATACCTTAGTGAGCACGGTTGCACATAGACTTTCAGCTCACTTAATTCTACTCATATGGGAGGAACCTGGGAAAGAATGATCAGCATAATTTGCAGAATCCTTGATTCCATTTTCCTACAAGTAGGGATTGTAAGAATCATAAGAGTTCAACAACCTTCATGGCTGAAGTCTCAGCTCTTGTCAGTGGCAGAACCTTGATTTCAGTTTCTAATGAGCTAAAAGATCCACTTCTGTTTACTCCTGCCACTTTTCTCTTACGTCCTAGACGATGTTGGGGTCCATATAAATACCATGGGGCATAGACGGGTCATGTGGAGCATTCGGCACTATAAAATTTAAATAGTGTGGGCTGGCTCCTCCCTCTATGCCCCTCCGCCAGACCTCAGTTTAGAAATTGTGCCAAGAGAGCCGGACGCACTTCCAGTGAGCTCCACAGAGGGAGTTCAGAAATGGATATTTCTAAGTTCAAGATCTCCAGGGAGGCTGCTGGCAACAACCTCCCTGCTTCGTGGGATGCAGGGGGAAGGAGCAGGAACCAACTTCCTGAAGAGTTAATGGCTCCTGCTGACAGGACACCATTAGCTCCTGAAGGGTGATGATCGCATAGCACCTGATGGCGAACGCTCACTCCCACAGCGCCAGCCGCCACCCCCTGCAGCTGCCAGAAGGTGACAAAGTGGTGAGTACTAACACCAGCAATCCGTCAGACGGAAAGCTGGTGTCCATGGTGGCTGAGGGGAATGGAGCGCAGCGGCAGCAGGCTGCGCTCCGCTGACTCACAACAGGCAGTCCACGGGTGCAGAGCGCGGGAGGGGCGTTCTGAGCCAGCAATAATCCCCATACTGGTCACACAGTAAACGGGGGTGTAAATCCCACCATTTACCGGGAATCCCTCGGGCCAGTTAATATAACAAAAACGTGGGAGAGCCGCGCCATTTTGGGGGCGGGCCTTTTCTCTTTCAGATCCAGCAAGCACACCAGCGCAATTTTCAGCTGCAGTCACCGCAGAGGATAGGCTGCAGGAAACGATGACCTCCTTCTTAACTCACTGTGGTACCAGGGTGAGGAGTACTATTGGTGCTTTATTTGGTGTTTATACATAGCTATTATAGAATAACCACTTAGGTTAACAATTTAGTGTTGAAGGTTTATATTTAAACGCTTCTAGAAGCGCTGGGTGGAGCTGGCTCTTACTTTCTGTGCTAATCTGATAGTCTCAGTGAAGGAATTGTTTATACAAAATATCTGTGTGTGTGTGTGTGTGTGTAAGGCACAGTAACATGTCAAATGAGAGTGATTCAGACAATGGAGACTGTTTGTCGACTGGTGATGTTTTACTGCCGCAGGAGGATGATGTGTTGCCTAATCCCTCTGTAACTGACCAGGTGGGTGTTGGCAGCATACAATTAATGCTTGCACAGTTGAATGAGAGATTTACACAATCTGAGAATTAATTTAAAGATTGGAGGAGATCTGTGGAGAATGCCTTATACACGGGCCCTTCTCCTTCTTCAGGTCAACTGCCCTCAGCCATATCAAAGCGTTCTCTTGCACGCATAATGAATGTCGACGCAGACACTGATGACGACACGGGGGACGTTGATGACATGAGGGGAGCGGATGCTACCCTTTCAAAAAACATTCAGTCCATGATTACAAACATCAGAGAGGTGTTGGAAATCACAGATGCACCTCCAGCGGAGGTGAAAAAGGCCTATTTTAATAAAAATAAGAAACCTGTGATAACTTTTCCCTATTTCAGAGGAATTGAATGCTATGTTTGAAAATGCCTGGAAATGTCCAGACAAAAAATTTTAGATTCCTAAAAGAATCTTAATAGCTTATCCCTTTCCAGAAGGTGATAGAACAAAGTGGGAAAATTCTCCAATGGTGGATGCTTCCGTGTCCAGATTATAAAAAAAGATTGCCTTACCCGTCCCAGGCACGGCTTCATAAAAAGAACCGGCTGACTGCAAGATTGAGACTA
Source organism: Pseudophryne corroboree (assembly GCF_028390025.1). NCBI lineage: Eukaryota > Metazoa > Chordata > Amphibia > Anura > Myobatrachidae > Pseudophryne > Pseudophryne corroboree. The sequence goes on from NC_086450.1 coordinate 496,854,422, forward strand.
CACTCAAATCTATTTATACGGCTAGCTATCATCAGACCCACTATTACGGGTGCATGGGTTTTGAATGCTATTGAAAAATATACAGAGAATCTATTAGAAAATATAGACACGATTGACAAGGATGAGATTATCACAACCCTATGTCATATAAAGGATTCTGTGGGATTCCTGGTCGGTGCCCTGAAGGTCCTTGGATTAATGGCTGCAAGGTCATCATCCATGGTGGTGTCAGCGTGCAGGGGCCTCTGGTTAAACCAGTGGACAGCGGACGCAGAATCCAAGAAAAATGTGGAAACCCTCCCTTATGAAGGTGAAGCACTCTTTGGGGACTCATTAGATAAGTGGATATCTAAGACTACATCGGGTAAGTCGTCTTTTCTTCCTTCCGCAGCGCCTCCTGCAAAGAAACCATGTTTTTGCCCGCAACAAAATTCTTTCCGTGGCAGGAAAGCAGGGAGGGCCCGAGGCTCCACCCCCTTCTTTGGTAGAGGAAGGGGGCGGGGAGGGAAACTGCAGTAGGGGTTTCTCAGGAACAGAAAACAATATCTGTTCCACCAACTACGTCAACATGACGCTGGGGCTCAGTCAGGAAGGAAGGAGACCAAGATCCGCTACAAATAGGGGTTGCCACAAAGGCTTAGGAGCTCCCACCTGGCAGACTTTTCAAGAAAAATTAGGACAAGTTGTTGAATCTCTGTCTCAAATTCAAAAAAGAGTCTCTAAGTGTTAGGGTCTCCTGCCCTGTGCTGCCACGTCGTCATGGCAACCGGGAGACAAGTGCTAGTGGAGTAACCTGAGCGCAGCTGATACTCCGGTTCGGGTCTTTTGCTGTGCAGTGGTTATAGGCTCTGTGCACGGCAGGGGATCCGGTGCTGGTTTTTGTGCTCACAGTCTGTGAGGTCTGAGTGGGGCGTGGACAGCACCTGCTTTATAAGGCCTATTTTCAGGGTAAGCAGATGCTGCTGAATCTTTGTTGGTTAGTCAGTTCATGAAAGTTAGCCAGTACTGTGTAGCTTTGTATTTGTTTGTTGCTTACTGCAAATAGGCCTGGGGATTTGGTATTACACTCTGCCAATCCAGACCTAGCAGTAAGACTGGAGTCAGTCGTTTAGCTTGCTGGGGTTCTGTTACTACTCTGTGAACCTAGCAAGTTTGCGGCTGTATTCTAAGACTTGCCTGTCTAATCCTTTCTCACTGTGCTAGGTGTCAGGGGTCAGTTTAGTGGCAGTAAGCTAAAACCTGTGCACTGCAAGTGAGAAATAGGATTGTGGAGACTCTCCTTGTGTCTATCATTCCATCTCTGACCAAGGAGTTTACTGCCACACCCGTTGGTAACCCTTTAGGGTTTTGCTGTTGCCCTTAGCAATTAATTACTCTGTCACCTCTATTATCTTTGATATTCTGCACTAATGTAGATTGTAACACGTTCACTAGGAACAATCATTCAGACATCGTGAAGAACTATTATTTACAGATTATGCCCTGCACCACAGATAAAGGAATGCATAATGTGTCTGCTACATTACTGTTACAATAATCCGCTCTGCTACTATTAAATAGTGGAGAACTAAGAAGAACACCTTTTTTGCAACAGTGTAAGAGAGAGACATAGTATTCTATTACTCAGTGACAAACATATACTATAATAACCCTTGTATCACTCCCTAACTATATAATAATATGGATTGAATATATGAGGAGTGTTTTTCTGTCACCGCTTATATGTGTCGATTAGTGGATCACTACACAATATACACAGTGGTGACAATTGATATACCACCACACAATATTATTGATATCTAGATCTATTATTGAATATTTATAGGAGCCATATCAGGCACCTCAGCGCCAGATTTTAATATTTCATCTCTTACTTTTTCTCTATTTTTAAATATTTCGCTTTTTAGATAAGTGGGGAGTTTATTTGAAATACAACAATAAAAGTTACGTTTTAATTCATTAATCAATAGCTAATTTTTGACTGTGTGCACCACAAGGCTACCTCTTTTCTTTTTCGATACAACATGGATTTGGTATTACACTCTGCCAATCCAGACCTAGCAGTAAGACTGGAGTCAGTCGTTTAGCTTGCTGGGGTTCTGTTACTACTCTGTGAACCTAGCAAGTTTGCGGCTGTATTCTAAGACTTGCCTGTCTAATCCTGTCTCACTGTGCTAGGTGTCAGGGGTCAGTTTAGTGGCAGTAAGCTAAAACCTGTGCACTGCAAGTGAGAAATAGGATTGTGGAGAGTCTCCTTGTGTCTATCATTCCATCTCTGACCAAGGAGTTTACTGCCACACCCGTTGGTAACCCTTTAGGGTTTTGCTGTTGCCCTTAGCAACAGCATTTCGGGTTATCTACGTATTAAAACACAACATCTTGCTTTTTACATCTGAGCAGTTCTAATACAAGGGAGATACCCAGTTCCTTAGCCTCTGGGCTTCCCTGTTCACTTTGTGTGTATTTTGTTACCCTATCACCTTCTGTGTACGTTATGTCATATTCCCCAGTTTGTCTGTGAGTCCATTTGTTTTGCATAACAGTTCAAACACCAGTACATTCCTGCAGACACTGGAGTGCATAACAGTTCTGACACCAGTACTTTCCTGCAGGCACTGGTGTGCATAACATATTCAGCAGCCAAATACTCCTCAAAATACGTTGCAACAGGTGGTCGATCAGGTGCAGGTCCTGACTCGACAATTTAATGATTTGTCCATTAAAATGCACACCTCCCAGGCTGCTGACGGATCTCCCGCAGCAGCAGCACCTGCAGGGGTGAAGGAGCCGAAAGTAAATCTCCCGGATCGTTTTTCTGGAGATCGCTCGCAGTTCTTTTGTTTCAAGGAGAGCTGCAAGCTATACTTCCGGCTTAGGCCTCAGTCTTCTGGGTCGGAGATTCAGCGGGTGGGCATAGTGATTTCCTTGCTACAAGGAGACCCACAGGTCTGGGCATATGGGTTGCAGCCTGACTGTCCGTCGCTTAAAAGTGTTGATGCTTTTTTTACGGCACTGGGCATGTTGTATGATGACCCTGACAAGACGGCCTCAGCCGAGGCTCAGATTTCGATCCTTAATCAAGGGCGAAGGCCAGTTGAGGTTTACTGTACGGAGTTTCGGAGGTTGGCCCATGATACCCAGTGGAATGACCCAGCCCTGAGACACCAGTACCGAAGAGGTACTTCTAACCAGATAAAGGACCAACTGGTACAATATCCCTTGCCTGATAGCTTGGATCAGCTCATGCAGTTATCCATCCGGGTGGATAGACGGCTGAGAGAGCGTAGGCTTGAAAGGGAGACTGAGATTTCCTTCCTTCCCAAGGGAACCTCAGACTCTGAGGAATTTTCTGAGGAGCCTATGCAGATTGGGGCTACCCGCCTCTCCTCGCGTGAGAAGACGCGGAGGAGACAGCAGGGGTTGTGTTTGTACTGTGGGAATAAAGGTCATGTGGTAGTATCATGCCCAGAAAAGCCGGAAAACTTCAGGGCCTGATGGTGATGGGAAATATCCTGTCAGGCCAGAAGTCAGAATTTCCCAAGAAGACTTTTATCATTCCGGTGACCTTGAAGATCCTCGGTCAAACTGTCAAGACTGAGGCCTTTGTGGACAGTGGGGCCGACGGGGTTTTTATGGACCGCCAATTCGCCCTGAAACACTCTGTTCCCTTAGTACCCTTGGCATCGGAAATTGAGATTTGTGGGTTAAACGGGGAACCATTATCCCAAGGTAAAATTACCTCTTGCACTAGCCAGATTTCTTTGTTTATTGGAGCCACACACTCTGAAAAATTGTCCTTTTATGTGACTGTCTGTACTTTTGCCCCATTGGTGTTGGGGTTACCCTGGTTAAGGGCCCACAATCCTCAATTTGACTGGGTCTCTGGGGAGATTCTTAGTAGGGGTTCCTGTTGGCCCATTACATCCACTCTCTATCCCATCTAAGCCATGGACCCACATTTCAATGGATTTTGTGGTGGACTTGCCCAAATCCTCGGGGATGACAGCCATCTGGGTTGTCGTTGACAGGTTTTCGAAGATGGCGCACTTCGTTCCACTGGTTGGGCTGCCATCGGCCAGACGCCTGTCTGAATTATTTATGCTGCATGTTGTGCGTCTCCACGGGTTGCCACTTGATGTGGTCTCTGACCGCGGATCCCAGTTTGTGGCCAAATTCTGGAGGGCATTTTGTTCCGATCTCCAGATTTCTGTCAGCTTGTCGTCAGGCTACCATCCGCAGTCTAATGGGCAGACTGAAAGGGTGAACCAGTCCTTGGAGCAGTTCCTCAGGTGTTATGTCTCCAAGTGTCAGACTGACTGGGTTGCTCATCTGTCCATGGCGGAGTTTGCCTATAACAACGCGGCTCACTCTGCTACAGGGATCTCTCCCTTCCTTTGTGTGTATGGGCATCATCCTAAGGCCAATTCTTTTGACCCCCTGGACTCCACGCCTGGTGGTTCCTCTGTGGTTTCGGTCCTTAGAGGTATTTGGCGGAAAGTGAAGAAAGCCCTTGTGTCTGTGTCATTAGTGACCAAAAGGGTTTTTGATAAGCGGAAAAGACCCTGCAGCTTCAAATTAGGAGAATTCGTCTGGTTGTCTACCAAGAATTTGAAGTTGAGACAGCCATCTCATAAGTTAGGGCCCCGGTTCATCGGCCCTTATAAGATCACCAGGGTTATCAATCCGGTGGCATTTCAGTTAGATCTGCCCCGTTCTTTGGGTATCAATAAAACATTTCATTGTTCCCTTTTAAAACGGGCGATTAGTAATCCTTCTTCCAGTGGAATACCTTCCCCTCTTCTGATACGTGGCCAGAGGGAGTTTGTTGTTGAAAGGATTCTTGACTCCAAGGTGGTTCGGGGTCGGCTGTCATTTTTGGTGCACTGGAAGGGGTATGGCCCGGAGGAGCGGTCGTGGGTGCGCAGTTGTGATCTTCATGCCCCCAGACTGATACGCTCTTTCTTCTCGCAGTTCCCCGATAAACCCAGTGGTAGGGGTTCTTTGACCCCTCGTCAGAGGGGGGGTACTGTTAGGGTCTCCTGCCCTGTGCTGCCACGTCGTCATGGCAACCGGGAGACAAGTGCTAGTGGAGTAACCTGAGCGCAGCTTATACTCCGGTTCGGGTCTTTTGCTGTGCAGTGGTTATAGGCTCTGTGCACGGCAGGGGATCCGGTGCTGGTTTTTGTGCTCACAGTCTGTGAGGTCTGAGTGGGGCGTGGACAGCACCTGCTTTATAAGGCCTCTTTTCAGGGTAAGCAGATGCTGCTGAATCTTTGTTGGTTAGTAAGTTCATGAAAGTTAGCCAGTACTGTGTAGCTTTGTATTTGTTTGTTGCTTACTGCAAATAGGCCTGGGGATTTGGTATTACACTCTGCCAATCCAGACCTAGCAGTAAGACTGGAGTCAGTCGTGTAGCTTGCTGGGGTTCTGTTACTACTCTGTGAACCTAGCAAGTTTGCGGCTGTATTCTAAGACTTGCCTGTCTAATCCTGTCTCACTGTGCTAGGTGTCAGGGGTCAGTTTAGTGGCAGTAAGCTAAAACCTGTGCACTGCAAGTGAGAAATAGGATTGTGGAGACTCTCCTTGTGTCTATCATTCCATCTCTGACCAAGGAGTTTACTGCCACACCCGTTGGTAACCCTTTAGGATTTTGCTGTTGCCCTTAGCAACAGCATTTCGGGTTCTCTACGTATTAAAACACAACATCTTGCTTTTTACATCTGAGCAGTTCTAATACAAGGGAGATACCCAGTTCCTTAGCCTCTGGGCTTCCCTGTTCACTTTGTGTGTATTTTGTTACCCTATCACCTTCTGTGTACGTTATGTCATATTCCCCAGTTTGTCTGTGAGTCCATTTGTTTTGCATAACAGTTCAAACACCAGTACATTCCTGCAGACACTGGAGTGCATAACAGTTCTGACACCAGTACTTTCCTGCAGGCACTGGTGTGCATAACACTAAGACTAGCAGGGTTCTGCCAGCATCCCCTTTAACCTCTGTTTCTAGCCCAAATCGGATTGGCAATACAATACTGTTGGAAACAGTTCCAGAGGTTATTGTACCTCTTCCAGATACAGAGGCTTCTTGTCCAGATGTGGACATTTCCATACATAATGTGTTATCTTGCAGCACAGCTGTAGGGGAATTCAATATTCCACAACAAATTCTTCCGGAGAAATCTCTGGAAAATGTTGTTCAGTGCACATCTTTAGATGTTGCAGAGCGTACACCGTTGCCCGTACACTTGAAAATCATCCCCATGGAAGGGGAACAAGTCCCATCTACGCGTGGGACGCAGGGTCAGGAATCAGATCTGGATCCTTCTCTGTCAGGAAATAAATCAAAGACAAACCTTCCAAGGAAGAGTATCAGAGCCAAGAGCACTTCTTCACACAAGCATTCGGAGAAGAAGGACAAACAGACTAAGTCAACAGAAGTTCCGTTGGGGGGTTCCCCCAAGGACACAAGACCTTTGAAATGTCCCTTAAAGGGTCATAAGACCGCTTTATCTCAAAAAGAAGTTATTGACACATTGTTCCAGGTGGATACAGCCACATGCGGTGGAAATAAGGCCCCGGTTGGTTCCGTGGGCGGTTTCATTAAGGGAAGTATTCCCTCCGGTTCCACTAACAGGTTCACAAACTCTGATCATGGCCCCAAGAGGGCTAAGGAGGAGTTGCTATCTGCATCGCAGATTATTTCAAAGAGTTCCAAGAATTCTTCCTCATCAAAAAGCCTTGTGTCGGCAGGAACTAGTTCTCTGCCAAGGCTTACCGCAACTAAGTTTGACGGGATGGCGGTCGAACGCTAGATCTTAGCTCAGAAGGGTATTCCGAACAAGGTCATTCCTACGCTTAATCAAGCTAGAAAATGGGTAACGTCAAAACATTACCATTGAATTTGGAGAAAATATGTATCTTGGTGTGAATCCAATAAGTTTCCTACGGAAAAATTGCAATTGGGTCGCTTACTCCTTTTTCTACAGTCAGGTGTGGATGTGGGCCTAAGGTTAGGCTCCCTTAAGGTCCAGTTTTCGGCCTTGTCTATTTTCTTCCAGAAACGCTTGGCTGCGCTCCCTGAGGTGCAGACTTTCAAACAAGGTGTTCTGCACATCCAACCTCCTTTTGTGCCTCCTACGGAGCCATGGGATCTTAATGTTGGTTTGCTATTCCTGCAATCGGATTGGTTTGAACCTTTAAGGGAGGTAGATCTAAAGTTTCTTCCATGGAAGGTGGTCACTCTGTTGGCCTTGGCATCCGCAAGGCGGGTGTCCGAATTGGGGGCCTTGTCTCATAAGAGCCCCAACTTGATCTTTCATGAGGATAGAGCTGAACTGCGTACGCGTCAGCAATTTCTTCCTAAGGTTGTATCAGCTTTTCATATCAACTAACCTATTGTAGTGCCAGTGACACGTCTATTTCAGCGAAGTCCTTGGATGTGGTCCGGGCTTTGAAGATATATGTTGAGAGGACTGCTCCTCTTCGAAAGACGGAAGCACTGTTCGTGCTTTATGATCCCAAAAAGATTGGGTGTCCTGCTTCTAAGCAGATTATCGCTCGCTGGATCAGATGTACGATTCAGCATGCTTATTCTACGGCAGGATTGCCGAAACCGAAATCGGTAAAAGCTCACTCTACTCGAAAAGTGGGTTCTTCCTGGGCGGCTGCCCGGGGTGTCTCAGCTATTCAACTTTGCCGAGCAGATACTTGGTCAGGGTCAAACACGTTTGCTAAGTTCTACAAATTTGATACTTTGCCCTCTGATGACCTTCAGTTTGGTCATTCAGTTTTGCAGGGAACATCTGCACTTTCCCTCCCCTAGTGGGAGCTTTGGTATCATCCCCATGGTATTTATATGGACCCCAACATCCTCTAGGATGTAAGAGAAAACAGGATTTTATATACCTACCGGTAAATCCTTTTCTCCTAGTCTGTGGAGGATGTTGGGCGCCCGCCCAGTGCTTTCGTTTCCTGCACGGTTGTTACTTGTTAAGTAATGGCGGCTGTTGCTGCCACCTTTTGTTCATGCATATTGGCACGTTTTCGTTTGGTTATATGCTGGTTGCATGGTTATAAATGCAGTGTGAGTTGGCGTGAATCTTGCCACATATGTAGTATACTTCTCTCGAAGTTGTCCGTCTCCTCGGCACAGTTCCTAAACTGAGGTCTGGAGGAGGGGCATAAAGGGAGGAGCCAGCCCACACTATTTACATTTTATAGTGCTGAAGGCTCCACAGGACCCGTCTATACCCCATGGTATTTATATGGACCCCAACATCTCTATGGACTAGGAGAAAATGATTTACTGGTAGGTATATAAAATCCTGTTTTCTTATTCAGAAGACTGGGACTATCTATGCTCCTTCTGAAGTTTGACAACAAAGACTTATTCAACAATCAAGACGTATTCAAACGTCAATGGAGACAAGTTCAGAGCCTTGAAAACACCTTCGGGGACAGGTGGAAAAGACAGCATACAGTATATCTACCTTGCAGCCAAAGAACAAGTGGAAAGTTGACAAACCTAACATAAAACCAGGTGACAATTTGTTTTTTCAGAGATTTACAATCACAAGAAAAGCAGTGGTACCGGATTACAAACATCTCTTGCACGCTGGATAATATTATTCACTACTTCCATTCATATTTGAAATGCTATTTATATTTTTATGAATGATTTAAGTTAATAATTTTTAGTATACATTTTTAGTATGATTTTAAGTTTGTGCAGTACTCATTTGGAATAATGAGAAACCATTGTATGATAATTAAGGTGATTGTGAAGCCCTATAAATATTTGTCAACATATTGGTGAGGCCAGCCCTCTGACAAAGTGATTACACGAAACGTGTAGGCACGTGACCTATCCAACGTGGTGTATGCCTGGAATATTGTCCTTCATGCTGGTGGTGAGCAGTGTCCAGACGGATCCTATGGTGAACAGTGGATGCGGTGTATGGTCCTGACTCCTTTCCCTAGTGAAGTGTTCCAGTATTGCCATGGCTTTCTGTTTTACAGCTTGTGGTATCCAGCTCACAGTGGTGAGATACTTGGTACGAGGCTGCAATTTGTATTGTGGTGTTTTACAAGAACTGTTTTTAAGTGAATAAAATTGATTTACACTACGGGCGCCCTCTTTTCATTCATTTTTTACAGATAGATTATATTTCTCTGACGTCCTAGTGGATGCTGGGACTCCGTAAGGACCATGGGGAATAGCGGCTCCGCAGGAGACAGGGCACAAAAGTAAAAGCTTTAGGATCAGGTGGTGTGCACTGGCTCCTCCCCCTATGACCCTCCTCCAAGCCTCAGTTAGATTTTTGTGCCCGAACGAGAAGGGTGCAGGCTAGGTGGCTCTCCTGAGCTGCTTAGAGTAAAAGTTTATTTTAGGTTTTTTATTTTCAGTGAGTCCTGCTGGCAACAGGCTCACTGCATCGTGGGACTAAGGGGAGAAGAAGCGAACTCACCTGCGTGCAGAGTGGATCGGGCTTCTTAGGCTACTGGACATTAGCTCCAGAGGGACGATCACAGGTTCAGCCTGGATGGGTCACCGGAGCCGCGCCGCCGGCCCCCTTACAGAGCCAGAAGAGCGAAGAGGTCCGGTGAAATCGGCGGCAGAAGACGTTCCTGTCTTCAACTAAGGTAGCGCACAGCACCGCAGCTGTGCGCCATTGCTCTCAGCACACTTCACACTCCGGTCACTGAGGGTGCAGGGCGCTGGGGGGGGAGCGCCCTGAGACGCAATAAAACACAGAAATCCCTTAGGATGGCAAAAGAAATACATATAGCTCCTGGGCTATATGGATGTATTTAAACCCTGCCAGTTTTCCAGAAAAAAGCGGGAGATAAGGACGTCGTGAAGGGGCGGAGCCTATCTCCTCAGCACACAAGCGCCATTTTCCCTCACAGCTCCGCTGGAAGGACGGCTCCCTGACTCTCCCCTGCAGTCCTGCTACAGAAACAGGGTAAAACAAGAGAAGGGGGGGCACTATTGGCAGATAATATAATACAGCAGCTATAAAGGGAGAAACACTTATATAAGGTTATCTCTATATATATATATATATAGCGCTCTGGTGTGTGCTGGCAAACTCTCCCTCTGTCTCTCCAAAGGGCTAGTGGGGTCCTGTCCTCTATCAGAGCATTCCCTGTGTGTGTGCTGTGTGTCGGTACGTGTGTGTCGGCATGTATGAGGAGGAAAATGAGGTGGAGGCGGAGCAATTGCCTGTGTTAGTGATGTCACCCCCTAGGGAGTCGACACCTGACTGGATGGTCGTATTTAAAGAATTACGTGACAATGTCAGCACTTTGCAAAAAACTGTTGACGACATGAGACAGCCGGCAAATCAATTAGTGCCTGTCCTGGCGTCTCAGACACCGTCAGGGGCCCTAAAACGCCCGTTACCTCAGTGGGTCGACACAGACACAGATACTGAGTCTAGTGTCGACGGTGAGGAGACAAATGTAATGTCCAGTAGGGCCACACGTTACATGATCACGGCAATGAAGGAGGCATTGGCCCTCATTCCGAGTTGTTCGCTCGGAGATTTTCATCGCATCGCAGTGAGAATTCTCTTAGTGCGCATGCGCAATGTTCGCACTGCGACTGCGCCAAGTAACTTTACTATGAAGAAAGTATTTTTACTCACGGCTTTTTCATCGCTCCGGCGATCGTAATGTGATTGACAGGAAATGGGTGTTACTGGGCGGATGCACGGCGTTTTAGGGGCGTGTGGCTGAAAACGCTACCGTTTCCGGAAAAAACGCAGGAGTGGCCGGGGAAACGGTGGGTGTGCCTGGGCGAACGCTGGGTGTGTTTATGACGTCAGCCAGGAACGACAAGCACTGAACTGATCGCACAGGCAGAGTAAGTCTGAAGCTACTCAAAAACTGCTAACTCGTTTGTGATCGCAATATTGCGCATACATCGGTCGCACATTTAAGAAGCTAAGATTCACTCCCAGTAGGCGGCGGCTTAGCGTGTGTAACTCTGCTACATTCGCCTTGCGAGCGAACAACTCGGAATGAGGGCCATTGAACATTTCTGACACTACAAGTACCACAAAGAAGGGTATTATGTGGGGTGTGAAAAAACTACCAATAGTTTTTCCTGAGTCAGATGAATTAAATGAGGTGTGTGATAAAGCGTGGGTTTCCCCCGACAAAAAGCAGCTAATTTCTAATAAATTATTGGCACTATATCCTTTCCCGCCAGAGGTTAGGGCGCGTTGGGAAACACCCCCTAGGGTAGATAAAGCGTTTATCTAAACAAGTAGCGTTACCGTCTCCTGATACAGCCACCCTCAAAGAACCAGCTGATAGAAGGCTGGAAAATATCCTAAAAAGTATATACACACATACTGATGTTATACTGCTACCAGCAATCGCTTCAGCCTGGATGTGCAGTGCTGGAGTCGCGTGGTCGGATTCCCTGACTGAAAATATTGATACCCTGGATAGGGACAGTATATTATTAACTATAGAGCATTTGAAGGATGCATTACTATATATGCGTGATGCACAGAGGGATATTTGCACCCTGGCATCAAGAGTGAGTGCTATGTCCATTTCTGCCAGAAGAGCGTTATGGACGCGACAGTGGTCAGGGGATGCGGATTCCAAACGACATATGAAAGTATTGCCGTATAAAGGGGAGGAGTTATTTGGGGCCGGTCTATCGGACCTGGTGGCCACGGCAACGGCTGGAAAGTCCACCTTTTTACCCCAGGTCACCTCTCAGCAGAAAAAGACACCGTCTTTTCAAACTCAGTCCTTTCGTTCCCATAAGTACAAGCGAGCAAAAGGCCACTCATTTCTGCCCCGGGGCAGAGGAAGAGGAAAAAGACTGCACCATGCAGCCTCTTCCCAGAAGCAGAAGCCCTCCCCGGCTTCTGCCAAGTCTTCAGCATGACGCTGGGGCTTTACAAGCAGACTTAGACACGGTGGGGGCCCGTCTCAAGAATTTCAACGCGCAGTGGGCTCACTCGCAAGTGGACCCCTGGATTCTGCAGGTAGTATCACAGGGGTACAAACTGGAATTTGAGGCGTCTCCCCCTCGCCGGTTCCTGAAGTCTGCTCTACCAAAGTCTCCCTCCGACAGGGAGGCAGTTTTGGAAGCCATTCACAAGCTGTATTCCCAGCAGGTGATAATCAAGGTACCCCTCCTACAACAGGGAAAGGGGTATTATTCCACGCTGTTTGTGGTACCGAAGCCGGACGGCTCGGTGAGACCAATTTTAAATCTGAAATCCTTGAACACTTACATAAAAAGGTTCAAATTCAAGATGGAGTCACTCAGAGCAGTGATAGCGAACCTGGAAGAAGGGGACTATATGGTGTCTCTGGACATCAAAGATGCTTATGTCCACGTCCCAATCTACCTTTCTCACCAAGGGTACCTCATGTTTGTAGTACAAAACTGTCATTATCAGTTTCAGACGCTGCCGTTTGGGTTGTCCACGGCACCTCGGGTCTTTACCAAGGTAATGGCCGAAATGATGATTCTTCTTCGAAGAAAAGGCATCTTAATTATCCCTTACTTGGACGATCTCCTGATAAGGGCAAGGTCCAGGGAACAGTTAGAAGTCGGAGTAGCACTATCTCAGGTAGTGTTACGTCAGCACGGGTGGATCCTAAATATTCCAAAATCGCAGCTGATTCCAACGACACGTCTACTGTTTCTAGGAATGATTCTGGACACAGTCCAGAAAAAGGTGTTTCTCCCAGAGGAGAAGGCCAGGGAGTTATCCGAGCTAGTCAGGAACCTCCTAAAACCAGGCCAGGTGTCAGTGCATCAGTGCACGAGGGTCCTGGGGAAAATGGTGGCTTCTTACGAAGCGATTCCATTCGGAAGATTCCATGCAAGAACATTTCAGTGGGATCTACTGGACAAATGGTCCGGATCGCATCTTCAGATGCATCAGCGGATAACCCTGTCACCAAGGACAAGGGTGTCTCTTCTGTGGTGGCTGCAGAGTGCTTATCTACTAGAGGGCCGCAGATTCGGCATTCAGGATTGGATCCTGGTGACCACGGATGCCAGCCTGAGAGGCTGGGGAGCAGTCACACAGGGAAGAAGTTTCCAGGGCTTGTGGTCAAGCATGGAAACATCTCTTCATATAAACATTCTGGAACTAAGGGCCATTTACAATGCCCTAAGTCAAGCAAAACCCCTGCTTCAGGGTCAGGCGGTGTTGATCCAATCGGACAACATCACGTCAGTCGCCCACGTAAACAGACAGGGCGGCACGAGAAGCAGGAGGGCGATGGCAGAAGCTGCAAGGATTCTTCGCTGGGCGGAAAATCATGTGATAGCGCTGTCAGCAGTGTTCATTCCGGGAGTGGACAACTGGGAAGCGGACTTCCTCAGCAGACACGACTTCCACCCGGGGGAGTGGGGACTTCATCCAGAAGTCTTCCAAGAGATGGTAAACCGTTGGGAAAAACCAAAGGTGGACATGATGGCGTCCCGTCTCAACAAAAAACTAGACAGATATTGCGCCATGTCAAGGGACCCTCAGGCAATAGCGGTGGACGCTCTGGTAACACCGTGGGTGTACCAGTCAGTGTATGTGTTCCCTCCTCTGCCTCTCATACCAAAAGTACTGAGAATCATAAAAAGGAGAGGAGTAAGAACTATACTCGTGGTTCCGGATTGGCCAAGAAGGACTTGGTACCCGGAACTTCAAGAGATGCTCACGGAGGAACCGTGGCCTCTACCTCTAAGAAAGGACCTGCTCCAACAGGGGCCTTGTCTGTTCCAAGACTTACCGCGGCTGCGTTTGACGGCATGGCGGTTGAACGCCGGATCCTGAAGGAAAAAGGCATTCCAGAAGAAGTCATCCCTACCCTGATCAAAGCCAGGAAGGATGTAACCGCAAAACATTATCACCGCATTTGGCGAAAATATGTTGCGTGGTGTGAGGCCAAGAAGGCCCCTACAGAGGAATTTCAACTGGGTCGCTTCCTACATTTCCTGCAAACAGGACTGTCTATGGGACTAAAATTAGGGTCCATTAAGGTTCAAATTTCGGCCCTATCGATTTTCTTCCAAAAAGAACTGGCTTCAGTGCCTGAAGTTCAGACGTTTGTCAAAGGAGTACTGCGTATACAGCCTCCTTTTGTGCCTCTGGTGGCACCTTGGGATCTCAATGTGGTTTTGGGGTTCCTAAAATCCACATTGGTTTGAACCACTCACCACTGTGGAATTAAAATATCTCACATGGAAGGTGGTAATGCTGTTAGCCCTGGCTTCAGCCAGGCGTGTCTCAGAATTGGCGGCTTTATCTTATAAAAGCCCTTACCTGATTTTTCACACGGACAGGGCAGAATTGAGGACTCGGCCTCAATTTCTCCCTAAGGTGGTTTCAGCGTTTCACGTGAACCAGCCTATTGTGGTGCCTGCGGCTACTAGGGACTTGGAGGACTCCAAGTTGCTGGACGTTGTCAGGTCCCTGAAAATATATATTTCCAGGACGGCTGGAGTCAGGAAATCTGACTCGCTGTTTATCTTGTATGCACCCAACAAGATGGGTGCTCCTGCTTCTAAGCAGACTATTGCTCGCTGGATTCGTAATACAATTCAGTTTGCGCATTCTGTGGCAGGCCTGCCACAGCCAAAATCTGTGAAAGCCCATTCCACAAGGAAGGTGGGCTCATCTTGGGCGGCTGCCCGAGGGGTCTCGGCTTTACAACTTTGCCGAGCAGCTACTTGGTCAGGGGCAAACACGTTTGCTAAATTCTACAAATTTGATACCCTGGCTGAGGAGGACCTGGCGTTCTCTCATTCGGTGCTGCAGAGTCATCCGCACTCTCCCGCCCGTTTGGGAGCTTTGGTATAAGCCCCATGGTCCTTACGGAGTCCCAGCATCCACTAGGACGTCAGAGAAAATAAGATTTTACTCACCGATAAATCTATTTCTCGTAGTCCGTAGTGGATGCTGGGCGCCCATCCCAAGTGCGGATTGTCTGCAATACTTGTATATAGTTATTGTTTCAAAATTCGGGTTATTATTGTTGTGAGCCATCTTTTCAGAGGCTCCTTCGTTTATCATACTGTTAACTGGGTTCAGATCACGAGTTGTACGGTGTGATTGGTGTGGCTGGTATGCGTCTTACCCGGGATTCAATATCCTTCCTTATTATGTACGCTCGTCCGGGCACAGTATCCTAACTGAGGCTTGGAGGAGGGTCATATGGGGAGGAGCCAGTGCACACCACCTGATCCTAAAGCTTTTACTTTTGTGCCCTGTCTCCTGCGGAGCCGCTATTCCCCATGGTCCTTACGGAGTCCCAGCATCCACTACGGACTACGAGAAATAGATTTATCGGTGAGTAAAATCTTATTTTATATATATATATATATATATATATATATATAAAATATTTATATACATGCACAGATACATCGTTGCAGTTTCTCCGCCTAAACAGAGGATGAGTTGTGCCTAAGCTATAGCTCAGGTTGTTGAGTAGTGGCACGGACAGGCGCGTTGAGGCACCTTCACCACTGGGTGGCTAATGCTCCACTAATCCAGTACTGTAAAACAAATAGTGGCGGATTGATATACAGTACAAGCTCTGGCAATTGGCCAGTGACAACTGTAATGTAATACTGTTCACACAGACCAATGGTCAGACGGAGACAGTAAAAAAAACACACCAATAAATCAATCAATAAAAATATAGTGTGTACAGAAACAAACTAACGTGTTACAGCAATGGTCAATTGACGTTAGGGTTATGTGAGCGTCCAAGTCCTGTAGACAAATCAATAAATAAAAATTGTGGATACAGACGCAAACTAACGTGTTAAAGCAATGGTCCTTTGAAGTTAGGGTTATGTGAGCGTCCAAGTCCCGTAGAAAATACAGCGTAAGCAAAACCAATGGGAAGGGATTACGGTTTACATTTACACATGAGCTTCTATCTCGATCACTAGGTGTCGTGGCTTTTTTTTTCTTGACACTTTATTGTTATTATTATTTGTTTACATCCATACATTTATGAACCTTGCATTCAATAGAATTATGCACATAGGAAAAGACCAGTTTCCATAACTAACTGTCTGAGCATCTGCCACGCAAAATCCGTAGCACAGTACTGTACTTCATACAGTATAAGCACTTACTGTTTAATGTACATTCACTCTGGGCCTCTCTAGTCCGTTTCCCCAACCAAAGTTATTGTAGTATCAGCCCTTCATTTACATACTGTTATTGACTGTTAGCTGGCCTCCCTGTCTGTGAAATGAGCAGTCTTCCAGGGGACGGGGAGGTGGGGGTTAACCAGCGGAGTGGCTAGCCTGCCTACAATACTGTGTGAACACTGGGCTTCAAGGACTCTGTAAAAAATATTAATTATCTGTCGGGACCCAAAAAATAAATGTGTTAAAGCAATGGTCCATTGACGTTAGGGATATGTGAGCGTCCAAGTCACGTAAACAATACAGCATAAGCAAAACCAATGGGAAGGGATCAGTGCTTACATTTACACATGAGCTTCTGTCTCTATCTCCAGGCATCATGGCTAAGCGGTGAGGTGTGCAGCGCCTTATGCTCAGAGTCCCGGGTTCGATTACCAAAGTGCAAACTGCTTTTTTTTTTCTTGACACTTTATTATTATTATTATTTTTTAACATTCACACATATTTAATTACATAGCCGCTGTGTATTTTAAATAGCGTAATAAGACGCTTGTACTGCAGTGCCCTGATTCATGCAAAACCTATGCAGTCGCTCGCTTCGTAGCTGTGGGCTTCCATGCGGCCCTGATTCACGCTTGGCAGCCATTTTGTTAACCTGCTCCGTGATCGAGTCTGGTTTGCTAAAGTATGTACAGTATGCTTATCCCCATAGCAGCTGTGCATTTTAAATTGCATAATAAAATGCTCGTACAGCATTACCCTGATTCATGTAAAACCTATGCTGTCGCTCGCTCCATAGCTGTGGGATTCCACGAGGCCCTGGTTCACTCTCGGTAGCCATTTTGTTAACCCACTCTTGAGTCTGGCCTGCTACAGTACGTTGGCCAGAGCTTGCTTATGCCCATAGCCCCTGTGTATTTTAAATAACGTAATGAGACGCTCATACAGCATTGACCATCTACAGTACATGCATAAGCTATGCAATAGCTGAGAAAAATGTTTTTCTGCTGTGGGGTACACTGGGCTCCACAAGGATTGGACAATGGGGTGTAGAGTAGGATCTTGATCCGAGGCACGAACAGGTTCAAAGCTTTGACTGTTCCCAGAATGCACAGCTCTACCTCCTATATCACCCCGCCTCCCAGCACAGGAGCTCAGTTTTGTAAGTTGGTGCTGCAGTAAGCAGGCACTGAACAGAGGGGCTGCTCCAAGCAGCCCTAAGAAAGCTTTTTATGAGGTAAAAAGTGAAGACTTCAAGGGCAGCAGCGGTGGTAAATGTCTTGTGACATTCACTGCTGCAGCTCCAGCTCTCCCCAGCAGCGCCGTACACTCCCGAGCCCTGGTTGCCGGGTACCTACAGCGGAGGCTCCGGTTTTCTTCACGTTAGACACACACGGCTGGGGCTCTCCAGGATCGCGTGGCCGCGCTTCGGGAGGTGGTAAGTGAGTCCCACTTGCGGGACTCGGTCTTTATTGCGATCCGGCGCGGTCAGTGGGAGGCGGGCCGCGCGCGCTGGCGGTGGACACTGTGGCAGTACAGGCGATCCCACTAGATCACCAGGGCATGGGCGCAGGTCAGGTTTTCTCTCTAAACCAATTCTTATATAGCCCACAGTACCCGGTGGTTTTGCCAGCAGAGGGGATAAGGCTTAGACCTGAAGCCCCTCCCCCAGCCCCTTGCTTGGGCAAATCCTCCTGTAAAGCCCCCTGCTTGTCAGCACTGTGCCTTTACATGACACTTAAGTATTCTACCTGCCTTTTTAGATAGTGGTAGTTAAGAAAGAGTGCACTTAGTCAGGGTTTTATAGTACAATTACCCTGTGATATACACCCAGTTCTTACTGTGTACTGTTATATCTATTGTTATATAGCTGTGTAAGCTAGTCCAGTGCAGTATTATTGTCAATAATAACCTCTGCATTGTACAAACTGTGACTTTCTGTGTGTGCATTTGATAGCTGAGTGGTGTCCATTTCGTATCTTTCACTCAACCTGCTATCCCTATATTCCATAACCTGAGGGGGCTTGGTGCTTCAGGTGTTATCTAATATAGGATTTTCACAAAGATATATTGTATTACGTATTTCTCTGACGTCCTAGTGGATGCTGGGAACTCCGTAAGGACCATGGGGAATAGACGGCTCCGCAGGAGACTGGGCACAACTAAACAAAGCTTTAGGTCTATCTGGTGGGCACTGGCTCCTCCCCCTATGACCCTCCTCCAGACCTCAGTTAGATTTTTGTGCCCGGCTGAGCTGGATGCACACTAGGGGCTCTCCTGAGCTCCTAGAAGAAAGTATAGTTTAGGTTTTTTATTTTCAGTGAGATCTGCTGGCAACAGACTCACTGCAACGTGGGACTAAGGGGAGAAGAAGCGAAACTACCTGCTTGCAGCTAGCTTGGGCTTCTTAGGCTACTGGACACCATTAGCTCCAGAGGGATCGAACACAGGACCCGACCTCGTCGTCCGGTCCCGAAGCCGCGCCGCCGTCCCCCTTACAGAGCCAGAAGCAAGAAGGTGGTCCAGAAAATCGGCGGCAGAAGACTTCGGTCTTCAACAAGGTATCGCAAAGCACTGCAGCTGTGCGCCATTGCTCCTCATGCACACCCATCACTCCGGTCAGTGATGGGTGCAGGGCGCTGGGGGGGGGGGGCGCCCTGAGCAGCAATACTAACACCTTGGCTGGCAAAAAATACACCATATATAGTCCCAGAGGCTATATAGGTGTAAATTAACCCCTGCCAGAATTACAGAAAAAGCAAGAGAAAGTCCGCCGAAAAAGGGGCGGAGCCATCTCCCTCAGCACACTGGCGCTATTTTCCCTCACAGCTCCGCTGGAAGGATCGCTCCCTGGCTCTCCCCTGCAGTCCTGCACTACAGAAGGGTAAAAAAGAGAGGGGGGGCACTAAATTTAGGCGCAGTATATGTAATACAAGCAGCTATAGGGGAAAACACTCTGTATAGTGATATCCCAGTGTTATATAGCGCTCTGGTGTGTGCTGGCATACTCTCCCTCTGTCTCCCCAAAGGGCTTAGTGGGGTCCTGTCCTCTATCAGAGCATTCCCTGTGTTTGTGCGGTGTGTCGGTACTGCTGTGTCGACATGTATGATGAGGAAAATTATGTGGAGGCGGAGCAAATGCCGGTAAATGTGATGCACCCCCTGCGGGGTCGACACCTGAGTGGATGGACTTATGGAAGGAATTACGTGACAGTGTCAGCTCTTTACATAAAAGGTTTGACGACATGGGACAGCCGGCTACTCAGCTTGTACCTGTCCAGGTGTCTCAAAAGCCATCAGGGGCATTGAAACGCCCGCTACCTCAGATGGCAGACACGGGCGTCGACACGGATACCGACTCCAGTGTCGACGACGAGGAGACCAGTGTAACTTCCAATAGGGCCACACGTTACATGATTGAGGCAATGAAAAATGTATTACACATTTCTGATATTACCCCAGGTACCACTAAAAAGGGTATTATGTTTGGTGAGAAAAAACTACCAGTAGTTTTTCCTGCATCTGAGGAATTAAATGAGGTGTGTGAAGAAGCGTGGGCTTCCCCCGAAAAGTACCCTTTCCCGCCAGAGGATAGGTCACGTTGGGAAACATTCCCTAGGGTAGATAAAGCGCTTACACGTTTGTTAAAGAAGGTGGCACTACCGTCTCCGGATACAGCCGCCCTAAAGGAACCTGCTGATAGGAAGCAGGAGGCTACCCTTAAGTCTATATATACACACACGGGCATTATACTGCGACCAGCTATTGCATCAGCATGGATGTGCAGTGCTGCAGCTGCGTGGTCAGATTCCCTGTCGGATAATATTGATACCCTGGATAGGGACAATATTTTGCTGACAATAGAGCATATAAAAGACTCTGTCTTATACATGCGTGATGCCCAGAGGGATATTTGCCGGCTGGCATCGAAAATAAGCGCAATGTCCATTGCCGCCAGGAAAGGGTTGTGGACTCGGCAGTGGTCAGGTGATGCCGATTCAAAAAGGCACATGGAAGTTTTGCCTTATAAAGGGGTGGAGCTGTTTGGGGATGGGATTCGGACCTTGTTTCCACGGCAACGACTGGGAAATCAACATTTTTGCCACAAGTTAACCCACAGCAAAAGAAAGCACCGTATTATCAACTACAGTCCTTTCGGGCCCATAAAAACAAGAGGGCTAGAGGCGCATCCTTTCTGCCGAGAGGTAGAGGGAAAAAGCTGCAGCATACAGCCAGTTCCCAGGAGCAGAAGTCCTCCCCCGCTTCCGCTAAGTCCACCGCATGACGCTGGGGCTACACAGGCGGACCCGGGTACGGTGGGGGCCCGTCTCAGAATTTTCAGCACACAGTGGGCTCGCTCACAGGTGGATCCCTGGATCCTTCAAGTAGTATCTCAGGGGTACATGCTGGAATTCGAGACGTCTCCCCCCCGCCGTTTCCTAAAATCTGCCTTACCTGCAACTCCCTCAGCCAGGGAAGCAGTGTTGGAGGCTATACACAAGGTGTATTCACAGCAGGTGATTATCAAGGTACCCCTCCTTCAACAAGGAAGGGGTTACTATTCCACAATGTTTGTGGTACTGAAACCAAACGGTTCGGTGAGACCCATTTTTAAATTTAAAATCCTTGAACACATATATAAAAAGATTGAAGTTCAAGATGGAATCACTCAGGGCGGTTATTGCAAGTCTGGACGAGGGGGATTACATGGTCTCTCTGGACATCTAGGATGCTTACCTGCATGTCCCCATTTACCCTCCTCACCAGGAGTACTTCAGGTTTGTGATACAGGACTGTCACTATCAGTTCCAGACGCTGCCGTTTGGGTTCTCCACGGCACCGAGGGTCTTTACCAAGGTAATGGCCGAAATGATGATACTCCTTCGCAAGAAGGGAGTTTTAATTATCCCGTACTTGGACGATCTCCTGATAAAGGCGAGATCCAAGGAACAGTTGTTGGTAGGGGTAGCACTTTCTCGGGAAGTACTACAACAGCACGGCTGGATTCTCAATATCCCAAAGTCACAGCTGGTCCCGACGACACGTCTTCTGTTCCTGAGATTGATTCTGGACACAGACCAGAAAAAAGTGTTTCTTCCAGTGGAAAAAGCAGAGGAGTTGTCATCTCTAGTCAGAAACCTCCTAAAACCATGACAGGTGTCGGTGCATCAATGCACGAGAGTCCTGGGAAAGATGGTAGCTTCATACGAAGCAATTGCATTCGGCAGGTTCCACGCAAGGACTTTCCAGTGGGACCTGTTGGACAAGGGGTCCGGATCGCATCTTCAGATGCATCAGCGGATAACCCTGTCGCCAAAGACCAGGTTGTCTCTACTGTGGTGGCTGTAGAGTGCTCATCTTCTAGAGGGCCGCAGATTCGGAATACAGGACTGAGTCCTGGTGACCACGGATGCCAGCCTTCGGGGCTGGGGAGCAGTCACACAAGGGAGAAATTTCCAGGGACTGTGGTCAAATCAGGAAATTTCACTACACATAAATATTCTGGAGCTAAGGGCCATTTACAATGCCCGAAGCCAAGCAAGACCCCTGCTTCAAATCCAGCCGGTGCTGATCCAATCAGACAACATCACGGCTGTTGCCCATGTAAACAGACAGGGCGGCACAAGAAGCAGGAGGGCGATGGCAGAAGCCGCAAGGATTCTCCGATGGGCGGAAAATCACGTGTTAGCACTGTCAGCAGTGTTCATTCCGGGAGTGGACAACTGGGAAGCAGACTTTCTCAGCAGGCACGACCTCCACCCGGGAGAGTGGGGACTTCATCCAGAAGTCTTCCAACTGATTGTAAACCGTTGGGAAAGACCACAACAAAAAATTAAAAAGATATTGCGCCAGGTCAAGGGACCCTCAGGCGATAGCTGTGGACGCTCTAGTGACACCGTGGGTGTACCAGTCGGTTTATGTGTTCCCTCCTCTGCCTCTCATTCCAAGGGTACTGAGAATTATACAAAGGGGAGGAGTGAGAACTATACTCGTGGTTCCGGATTGGCCAAGAAGGGCTTGGTACCCGGAATTTCAAGAGATGCTCTCAGAGGACCCATGGCCTCTACCGCTACGGCGGGACCTGCTGCAGCAGGGGCCCTGCCTGTTCCAAAACTTACCGCGGCTGCGTTTGACGGCATGGCGGTTGAATACCGGATCCTGAAGGAAAAGGGCATTCCGGAGGAAGACATCCCTACCCTGATCAAAGCCAGGAAGGATGTAACTGCAAAACATTACCACCGCTATTGGCGGAAATATGTTGCTTGGTGTGAGGCCAGAAAGGCCCCAACGGAGGAATTTCAACTGGGTCGATTCCTGCATTTCCTGCAAGCAGGGCTGACGATGGGCCTCAAATTGGTGTCAATTAAGGTCCAGATTTCGGCTCTGTCAATTTCTTCCAGAAAGAACTGGCTTCACTGCCTGAAGTTCAGACATTTGTCAAGGGAGTTCTGCATATTCAGCCTCCTTTTGTGCCTCCTGTGGCACCTTGGGATCTCAATGTGGTTTTGGGGTTCGTGAAATCACATTGGTTTGAGCCACTTAAAACCGTGGATTTGAAATATCTCACATGGAAAGTGGTCATGCTGTTGGCCCTGGCTTCGGCCAGGCGTGTATCAGAATTGGCGGCTTTGTCTTGTAGAAGCCCTTATCTGATTTTCCATATGGATAGGGCAGAGCTGAGGGCTCGTCCTCAGTTTCTCCCGAAGGTGGTATCAGCTTTTCATTTGAACCAACCTATTGTGGTGCCTGCGGCTACTAGGGACTTGGAGGATTCCAAGTTACTGGACGTAGTCAGGGCCCTGAAAATTTATGTTTCCAGGACGGCTAGAGTCAGGAAAACTGACTCGCTGTTTATCCTGTATGCACCCAACAAGCTGGGTGTTCCTGCTTCTAAGCAGACTATTGCTCATTGGATTTGTAGCACTATTCAGCTTGCGCATTCTGCGGTAGGACTGCCGCAGCCTAAATCAGTAAAAGCCCATTCCACAAGGAAGGTGGGCTCATCTTGGGCGGCTGCCCGAGGGGTCTCGGCACTGCAACTTTGCCGAGCGGCTACTTGGTCAGGGTCTAACACTTTTGCTAAATTTTACAAATTTGATACCCTGGCTGAGGAGGACCTTGAGTTTGCTCATTCGGTGCTGCAGAGTCATCCGCACTCTCCCGCCCGTTTGGAAGCTTTGGTATAATCCCCATAGTCCTTACGGAGTTCCCAGCATCCACTAGGACGTCAGAGAAAATAAGAATTTACTCACCGGTAATTCTATTTCTCGTAGTCCGTAGTGGATGCTGGGCGCCCATCCCAAGTGCGGATTGTCTGCAATACTTGTACATAGTTATTGTTAACAAATCGGGTTATTGTTGAGAGCCATCTGTTCAGAGGCTCCTCTGTTATCATACTGTTAACTGGGTTTAATATCACGAGTTGTACGGTGTGATTGGTGTGGCTGGTATGAGTCTTACTCGGGATTCAAAATCCTTCCTTATTGTGTCAGCTCTTCCGGGCACAGTATCTTAACTGAGGTCTGGAGGAGGGTCATAGGGGGAGGAGCCAGTGCACACCAGATAGACTTAAAGCTTTCTTTAGTTGTGCCCAGTCTCCTGCGGAGCCGTCTATTCCCCACGGTCCTTACGGAGTTCCCAGCATCCACTACAGACTACGAGAAATAGAATTACCGGTGAGTAAATTCGTATTTTTTCTCTGTGATTTAGTCACCATATCTCTCCTTTATCTCTGCTAGTGCTGACTACACTGCGCAGGGGTTTGGTTTAGAGGTATGGTGCTGCTGATAATTGTACTGTGTTAACCTCATACTGCAAGTTATATCATGTCTGCTTCTGAGGGTAACGGTTCTGGGGCTGAACACACTGGCGGTGTTGCTGACGCCACGGGGCCATATGAGGAGAATATAGCAGCTGTGGGCTCTGTTTCTGGGGGCTCCTTGCCCCCCAGTGGGACTGTGGCAACGGAGGCACATACTGACCCACCGTGGGCCGCTTTTTTCCACGCTTCTGCATACGCTAGTTCATAAACTAACTCCCCCTATGGGACCCCCAATGCCGGTACAACCGTATGATGTCCCTGCAGCTAACCCGCCGTGGTCGGACGATTTATCTGCTCAATTAAAGAAGTTGAACCAGTCCTTGACTACTAAAAAGTCTGACCAACGCTCGCCTAAGTCCAAGAGGTCCTCTAAGCGAGCGCTTGTCTCCTCACAATCCACTGCTGTCACTGATACCTCGTCTGATGAAGACGGCACATATACTGACCCCCCATGTTCTGACTCAGATACGGCTGATGGGGTGGGTAGTTCACATGTGGATGTTCCTGATTTTTTGGAGGCTATTAAGTTAATTCTGCAGATTACGGATGATCCCGAGCCATCCATCCCTCCTAAGAAACCAGATAGGTTCAAGCGTCAGAAGGTGGTTAAGCAAGTTTTACCTCACTCTGACCAGTGGATATACGTCAGGAACCCTGGGAAAACCCGGGTACGAAGTTTGTGCCTCAAAAGAAGATGCTGGCTTGCTATCCCCTCGTGACAGAGCTGTCTAAAAATTGGGAAACGCCTCCTCCAGTGGACTCACATGTGGCTAGGATGGTGGTTTCCTCAGCCTACCTGTCACTATCATCACGTCTCTAAAAAAGCCTACAGATAAACGTGTGGAGGGTTGTCTGAAAGCGATTTACACCCTCACGGGTGCTGCACAAATGCCCACTATTGCAGCTACATGGGCTGCAGAGGCTATTGAAGCATGGGCCTTGGAGTTAGAAGCTGAAATCTCTTCTGACGATGATAGACAATGGTTGTCATATATTGTCACAGCTTCTCGATATATTAAAGAGGTGGCTTCTGATGCTGGTATCCTAGCAGCCAAGGCCTCTACTACGTCAGTCCTGGCTTGCCGGATATTGTGGCTGAGATCCTGGTCTGTGGATCTAGACTCTAGAAAAACCCTGGAGGTACTCCCTTTCAAGGGAGATATTCTGTTTGGGGAGGACTTAAATAAGATTCTGGCTGACTTGGCTACTGCCAAAACTGCCTGTCTGCCTAATACCGCTCCTTCTGTGTCGAAGGCTAAAGGTACGTCCTTTCGTCCTTCAGGTAAAGCAAAAGGTCAGGCGTACCATAAGCAGGCCCGCACTTCCAAACCTGGTAAGCCAAAGCCCAAAAGAGCCTGCGCTGCCCGTCAGCCAGCTGCCAAGACCGATAAGCCTGCCGCATGACGGGGCGGGCCTCCCCCTGGGGGATCCCAGGGTGGGGTGCCGGCTTCTAGGGTATACCCAGAAATGGTTGAAGACCACTTCAGATGCCTGGGTACGGGAAGTCGTCACTCGAGGTTACGCCATAGCCTTCAAATACCGACCCCCTCATCGATTTTGCCAGACAGACGTCCCTTTGGACCAGTCAAAGGCAAAAACTCTACACTCGGTGGTACAGACCCTCCTGGATACAGGAGTCGTCGTACAGGTGCCTCTTGCTCAGAGGGGCCGGGGGTACTATTCTCAACTGTTTCTTGTCCCAAAACCGAATGGGTCCTCCCGCCCCATTCTAAACCTCAAGGCATTGGACAGGTTTGTGAAGGTTTCCAAGTTCCGTATGGAAACCCTTCGCTCTATAGTTCTGGCCTTGGAAACTGGGGACTACATGGTCTCCCTGGACATACAGGATGCTTACCTGCATATTCCTATAGCAGTGTCACATCAACAATACCTTAGGTTCGCTATTGGTAACCTACATTACCAGTTTCGGGCGTTACCTTTTGGTTTAACAACGGCTCCGCGAGTCTTCACCAAAGTTATGGCGGTGATGACGGTGGTACTCCGCCGTCAAGGGGTCAGGATACTGCCGTATCTGGATGACTTGTTAATCCTGGCAAATTCCCCAGATCTTCTCCTGCGTCATCTGGATATGACGGTCCAGTTTCTACAAGCCCACGGGTGGCTCACAAACTGGAAGAAATCCTCCCTGGTTCCTGCTCAGAACATGGTGCACCTGGGAGCGTTGTTGGACACTCACAACCAGAGGTTGTTCTTGTCTCGGGAGAAAGTCCTGAAGATTCAGGACAGGATTCGTTGCTTCCTTTCTCGTCCGCAAGTGTCGATACATTTGGCAATGCAGGTGCTGAGCCTAATGGTCTCAGCATTCGACATGGTGGAGTATGCTCAATTCCATCCTCGCCCCCTCCAGAGGCTGATTCTAGCCAAGTGGGACGGGCGGTCTCACCGGATCAGATGTCAAATGATCTTCTTGACTCTGGAGGTCCGTCTGTCGCTACACTGGTGGCTCCAGGACCAACAATTGTGCAGGGGTCGTCCCTTCTGGATATCCAACTGGGTCCTGTTCACGACAGATGCCAGTCTAAGAGGTTGGGGCGTGGTGCTGGAGCAACACTCCCTTCAGGGTCTGTGGACCAAGGAGGAATGTCTCCTCTTGATCAACATTCTGGAATTGCGGGCAGTCTTCAATGCGTTGAACCTGGCCCAGCATTTAATTCAGAACCGTCCTGTTCAAGTACAGTCAGACAACGCCACCACAGGGGCTTACATAAATCATCAAAGCGGCACTTGAAGCCATTTGGCAATGAAGGAAGTCTCACGGATTCTACGTTGGGCGGAACGCCATCTACCGGCCATATCGGCAATATTCATTCCGGGAGTCCTGAATTGGGAAGCGGACTTTCTCAGTCGTCAGGACGTGCATGCCGGCGAGTGGGGCCTCCATCCAGAAGTGTTTCAACTCCTCGTGGAAAAGTGGGGTCTTCCAGACGTGGATCTGATGGCGTCTCGACACAATCACAAGGTTTTGGTCTTCGGAGCAAGGACAAGGGATCCTCAAGCAGCATTTGTGGATGTGCTGGTGGTGCCGTGGAGGTTTCGGCTGACGTATGTGTTCCCTCCGGTGTCACTCCTGCCCAGGGTAATTCGGAAGTTCAAGCAAGAAAAAGGAAATCTGCTTCTCATAGATCCAGCGTGGCCCAGACGGCACTGGTGTTAGGCGCCACGGTCCGTGGCATCGCTCGGTCCGTCTCCAAGCGACGACTGCAGCCGCTGCACCCTCCTCCTTGCCCGCCCGGCGCCTAGCAACTAGGGACGCCGTGCGCGCTGAGCCGCCCGGTCCCTAGCAACGCTTGGACGCCGGGCGCGTCGAG
Source organism: Pseudophryne corroboree (assembly GCF_028390025.1). Lineage (NCBI taxonomy): Eukaryota > Metazoa > Chordata > Amphibia > Anura > Myobatrachidae > Pseudophryne > Pseudophryne corroboree. The sequence continues at coordinate 496,881,717 of NC_086450.1, forward strand.
CGGCTGGGACCTTAGCAACGGGGACGCCACAGCCGGACCGCGTTCCCCGTTGCAGGGATTTATTCATTGAAGTGTTCACACATGTTTCTCTGGTCGTGCAGCAAGGCAGCTGCACGACATTTATTGTAATTAGGCTCTGTGCTCTTATTGGAGGGTTCCCTGTTAAATGCCTCCTCAGTGCCTCACACAGACGCCGGTGATAGCTTCCTGCATGCTGCTCATGTTTGGTGAACGTCTGTTCCTGGTCTGCTGTGTCCGGTCCCTCCAGTTCTCTGAATTCCTGAAGCTTGGAGTTTGTCACCTGGCCCCAAGGAGTTCTCCTGGTCCTCATTTCCTGTGGCAGTCGATTGAGGTTCTCACTTGGTCTCGTGAGTGGCGGCTCTGCCGCATGTTGCGACCTAGGCCGCTTTAGTATTGTTTTCTTGCTTTGGAGCATTTGCGGAGGTTTCCGCTTCCATAGTCCTCTCCGGTACTCGGTGGTGCTGTGTAGGAGAGTGGACAGGTGGATTATTTTGGTTGTCCTTTTCCCTGGCGGTAAGCCGCGCATACTTTAGTTTCAGGTTAGCCAGTAGCCCCTGGCCTTCTTGTTTAGAGGGCCCCTTGTTATTACCCTGCCTTGGTTCACTCTTTGTCTCTCATTAAGACCTGAGGGGGTATTGGAGTTGGCAGACGTAATCCGCCCTTCAAACGCGGCTGCCATGGGCCCAAGAAACCATAGTCTCGCAAAAGTGAACTGACAGCACGGGTAAGACAACGGAGGTAGGGCGCCAGGGGCTATTCCCATTCCGTTTCCCCTTTCCAGCATTACATCCTGGTACTCAGGTCTCACAGTATAAGATCTCCCCTGACCTGAGTGTCTGGATCATAACATTATTACCGGCCCAAAACATTTAAAAAAAAAGGGGGGGGGGGGTTAATTTTTTCCATTTTTTGTTTTGGTGAGAGTAAAATTCAGCTTCATGAATCCGGCAGGGTTAGGGCCAAATCTCGGTCAGCTTTTGGTTAACCAAATTCAAGAACTAACTCAGATGGTTCAGGACCTTACTCTTCGGGTGAAATCGCAGGAAGATCTTTTGCGAGCCTCCCCGAGTGTGGTCCCAGAACCAAAGATGCATTTACCCGACCGTTTTTTGGGTAACCGAAAATATTTTTTTAATTTTAAGCTTGTAAGCTTTATATTCGTTTAAGGCCTCGTTCCTCTGGTACTGATTCTCAGCGGGTTGGAATTGTTATGTCGTTGCTCCAGGGTGATCCACAAACCTGGGTGTTTGGGTTAAGAACAGATGATCCTGCTTTGTTATCTGTAGACGCCTTTTTTAAATCGTTAGGCCTGGTATATGATGACCCAGATAGAGAGGCGTCAGCTGAGAGTCACCTGCGTGCCCTTAAACAAGGTAAAAATCCAGCAGAGGTGTATTGTACCGAATTTTGCCGTTGGTCGAACGACTGTGGCTGGAATGACCCGGCCCTGCGCAGTCAGTTTCGCCTCGGTTTGTCTGCACTTATTAAAGACAGTCTCCTTCAGTACCCCGCTCCTGAGACTATCGACAAACTCATGGAGCTTGCTATTAAACTAGATCGTCGTCTCCGAGAGCGGAGGGCTGAAAGAGTAACAACCTTTAGGCCTAATCATTGTGTTTATACCTTTCCTGAGGATGTCGAGGAGCCCATGCAGATAGGTCTCTCCCGGCTGTCCCCATAGGAAAGAACCAGAATATTAAGTTCTGGTCTTTGTTTGTATTGTGGTGGTAAGGGACATATTGCTCGCAACTGCCCGAACAAGTCGGGAAACGCTCTGACCAAGTGAATTGTGAGGGGGTTCACTTGGGCCTGCAGCTAATCTCCTCAAATGATTCTCTATTAGTTCCTGTTAAGATTTCCTTTGGCAGCCTCAGTTCATTGGTGTCGGCATTTGTCGACAGTGGAGCTGCAGGAAATTTTATGGACTTGGCTTGGGCTAAGGCTTTAGGCATTCCTCAGATACCATTGGATAAACATATCACCATGCACGGCTTGGATGGGGGTCCGCTTTCCAATGGGGTAATTACTCACCGCACACCTCCAGTATTACTGACAGTGGGGGCCTTACATTCTGAAGACATAGAATTTTACCTTACACATTGTCCGGCAGTTTCTGTAGTTTTGGGTCACCCCTGGCTTGCCTTTCATAATCCCACCATAGATTGGCGGTCTGGGGAGATTTCCCAATGGGGTCCTTTTTGTGTTAAGGAATGTATTTCCCATCTAGTCCGGGTTGCGGCAGTCGTTCCAGAACTTATTCCTGTGGAATATCAAGATTTTGCCGATGTGTTCTCCAAAGGCAATGCGGACATTCTGCCTCCCCATCGGTCCTATGACTGTGCGATAGAGTTAGTACCAGGTGCCACTTTGCCTAAGGGGAGATTATATGCCCTGTCCGGGCCAGAAACCATGGCCATGAATAATTACATTCAGGAAAGCCTGAAAAAAGGCTTTATTAGGCCTTCAAAATCTCTGTTGAGTGCAGGTTTTTTCTTTGTTGAGAAAAAAGATGGGTCACTCAGACCATGTATTGATTTTCGGGCTTTGAATAAGATTTCTGTTAAAAACACCTATCCTTTGCCATTAATTTCAGTGCTTTTTGACCAGTTACGCTCCGCCGTGATCTTCTCAAAAATCGATCTTAGGGGAGCTTACAACCTCATCCGAATAAAATCTGGGGATGAGTGGAAGACGGCTTTCAGTACTCAGTCGGGTCACTATGAAAACCTGGTGATGCCGTTTGGCCTGTCAAATGCTCCTGCGGTGTTTCAGGACCTCATCAACGATGTTCTCCGTGACTTCCTTGGGAAGTTCGTGGTCGGTTATTTAGACGACATTTTGATATACTCTGAGTCTATGGAACAACATGTTACCCAGGTGCATCTGGTTCTTTAAAAACTACGAGAGAATCATTTATACGCTAAGCTTGAGAAGTCTGATTTTCATATCACATTAGTGTCCTTCTTGGGGTACATTATTTCTCCCCAGGGACTTTTTATGGAACCGAAAAAACTTCAGGCCATCCTTAATTGGGCGCAACCCACTAATTTAAAAGCAATTCAGCGCTTTTTAGGGTTTGCAAATTATTACAGGCGGTTCATTCATACCTTTTCTGACCTGGTCGCTCCTATAGTAGCTTTGACTAAAAAAGGAGCGGATCCTTCCAATTGGTCGCCTGAAGCGGAGTCTGCCTTTCAGGCCTTGAAGCAGGCCTTTGTCTCGGCTCTTGTCCTCAGACACCCTAATCCGGAGCTCCCCTTTATTGTTGAGGTTGATGCCTCAGAGGTTGGAGTGGGGGCTATCCTTTCTCAGGAAGATCCGGAGTCTCAGGAATTACTTCCTTGTGCCTTCATGTCCAGGAATTTCTCCTCCGCAGAATCCAACTATGACGTTGGTAATCTGGAATTACTGGCAGTAAAATGGGCTTTCGAGGAGTGGAGGCATTGGCTGGAGGGAGCTAGGCATACTATTACAGTATTTACTGACCATAAGAACCTGCAATATATTGAGTCAGCTAAACAGCTTAATGCTCGGGAGGCACGTTGGGCATTGTTTTTTACTCGTTTCAGGTTTATAATCACCTTCAGGCCTGGTTCCAAGAATACGAAAGCTGATGCCCTGTCACATTGCTTTCTTCCGGTTCACAATAGCAATCCTGTTACTACCCCCATAGTGCCATCTTCAGGTCTCACACAGGATTTATTTACTCAGTTAAACCAGCTTCAACACCAGGCTCCTAGACTTACTCCTGCTGATCGTCTTTTTGTCCCTGAATTTTTGAGAGGCACTGTTTTAGCTGAGTTTCGTGACAACAAAGTCTCGGCTCATCCAGGTATCACTAAGACCTTGGAGTTAGTCTCTCGCTCGGTGTGGTGGCCTAGTCTTTCTAAAGACGTAAAGGAATTTGTCCATTCCTGTCAGGTTTGTGCACAGCATAAGGTCCCTCGTTCGTTGCCAATCGGTCAACTCATGCCTTTAACCATTCCTCTCAGGCCATGGTCTCATATATCCATGGATTTCGTGGTGGACCTTCCCCTTTCAGACGGATTTCGAGTCATTTGGGTGGTAGTGGACCGTTTTAGTAAAATGGTTAATTTCTTTGCTCTTCCCCGATTACCCTCTGCTCAAGGGTTGGCAGTTTTGTTCCTCCGCCATGTTTTCAGGCTCCATGGGCTGCCCACTGATATTGTCTCTGATCGGGGTCCGCAGTTCATCGCACGATTCTGGAAACGTTTTTGTGCCTCATTGAATATGAAACTGTCTTTAGCATCTGGTTACCATCCACAGTCTAACGGGCAAACCGAACGAGTCAACCAGTCATTAAAACAATATTTACACTTATATTCGGCCAAACTCCAGAACGATTGGTCTGAATTTCTTCCTTTGGCCGAATTTGCTTATGATAACTCTTGTCATTCTTCCACCAAGGAGTCCCCATTCTTTTCAGTCTTTGGTTTTCATCCTAGAGTCAACTCTTTTTTCCATCATTCTCCAGTCTCCTCATTGACCTTAACCTCCCATCTCAGAGCAATTTGGAGAAAAGTGCACCTTGCCCTGAGAAAAGCTGCCTTCCATTTTCTGATAGGCTCTGACGTCCTTGCACTTTTAAGGTGGGAGATAAGGTGTGGTTGTCAACTCGCAACATCAAGCTCCGACAACCCTCAGCTAGATTTGGACCCAAATTTATTGGACCATTCCTTATCATAAAGAAGGTCAACCCAGTTGCTTTTTGGCTACGCTTGCCGAGATCTCTCAGAATTGGAAATACTTTCCACTGTTCCCTTTTTAAACAGTATTTTTCTTCCAGGAGATTTCCTCGGAGGACTTCCTAGGGTAGATCTCCGGTGGATGTTCAGGGGCAACAGGAGTTCTTGGTAGAGAGGGTTTTAGATTCAAAAATGTCTCGGGGCCGGCTTTATTTTTTGGTTCACTGGAAAGGCTATGGTCCGGAGGAAAGATCTTGGGTCCTGGATAAAGATCTTCATGCCCCTAAACTCAAGAAATTATTTTTTCAGGAGTTTCCTCGGAAACCGGGCCTTAGGGGTTCTTTGACCCCTCCTCAAGGGGGGGGTACTGTTAGGCGCCGTGGTCCGTGGCGTCGCTCGGTCCGTCTCCAAGCGATGACCGCGGCCACTGCACCCTCCTCCTTGCCCGCCCGGCGCCTAGCAACTAGGGACGCCGTGCGCGCTGAGCCGCTGGGTCCTTAGAAACGCTAGGACGCCGGGCGCGTCGAGCCGCTGGGACCTTAGCAACGGGGACGCCACAGCCGGATCACGTTCCCCGTTGCAGGCATTTATTAATTAAAGTGTTCACACATGTTTCTCTTGTAACTAGGCTCTGTGCTTTTATTGGAGAGTTCCCTGTTAAATGCCTCCTCAGTGCCTCACACAGACGCCGGTGATAGCTTCCTGCATGCTGCTCATGTTTGGTGAACGTCTGTTCCTGGTCTGCTGTGTCCGGTCACTCCAGTTCTCTGAATTCCTGAATCTTGGAGTTTGTCACCTGGTCCCAAGGAGTTCTCCTGGTCCTCATTTCCTGTGGCAGTCGATTGAGGTTCTCACTTCATTTGGAGCATTTGCGGAGGTTTCCGCTTCCATAGTCCTCTCCGGTACTCGGCGGTGCCGTGTAGGAGAGTGGACAAGTGGATTATTTTGGATGGCCTTTTCCCTGGCGGTAAGACGCGCATACTTTAGTTTCAGGTTAGCCAGTAGCCCCTGGCCTTGTTGTTTAGTTAGAGGGCCCCTTGTTATTACCCTGCCTCGGTTCACTCTTTGTCTCTCATTAAGACCTGAGGGGGCATCGGAGTTGGGCAGACGTAATCTGCCCTTCAAATGCGGCTGCCATGGGCCCAAGAAACCATACTCTCGCAAGAGTGAACTGACAGCACGGGTAAGACAACGGAGGTAGGGCGCCAGGGGCTATTCCCATTCCGTTTCCCCTTTCCAGCATTACGTCCTGGTACACAGGTCTCACAGTATAAGATCTCCCCTGACCTGAGTGTCTGGATCATAACAACTGGTTCTCAGACCTGCAGGGCCTATCGTCAGAGCGTCCAATTCTACTTCCACAACGGCCAGACCTCCTCGTTCAGGGCCCCTGCGTCTACCAGGACCTAGCCCGGCTGTCTTTGACGGCGTGGCTCTTGAAGCTTCCGTCTTGAGGGCTAAGGGTTTTTCTGAAGAGGTCATTAAAACTATGTTGCGGGCACGGAAACCGGCTTCTGCTCGGATTTACCATCGGGTCTGGCATTCCTACTTTGTTTGGTGCGCATCTAACAATCATGACGCTTCCAAGTTTAGTACAGCCAAGCTTTTGGCTTTTCTGCAGCAAGGCCTAAAGTTGGCCCTGCGTCTGGCCTCCCTGAAGGTTCATATTTCTGCCTTGTCGGTGTGGTTTCAGAGAAAAATTGTGATTTTGCCTGATGTTCATACCTTCACTCAGGGTGTGTTGCGTATCCAACCTCCCTATGTCCCGCCTGTGGCTCCTTGGGACTTGTCGGTGGTTTTGGAGGCGTTGCAGGAGCCTCCGTTTGAACCCCTTGGTTCAGCTGACCTTAAGTGGCTTTCCCTTAAGGTGGTGTTCTTGCTGGCTATTGCCTCTGCTAGAAGAGTGTCGGATCTGTGTGCCTTGTCTTGTAGTTCCCCATATCTGATTTTTCACCGTGATCGGGCGGTTTTTAGGACTCGTCCCGGATATTTACCTAAGGTGGTTTCTTCGTTTCACCTTAATCAGGAGATTGTGGTTTCGGCCTTTGTCTCTCCTGATTTGTCTCCCAAAGAGCGGTCTTTGGATGTGGTACGGGCTCTCCGTATCTATGTGAAGAGAACTGCTTCTATCCGAAAATCTGATTCTCTCTTTGTTTTGTTTGGATTTCACAAACGTGGCTGGCCTGCTCAGAAGCAGACCCTGGCCAGATGGATTAGAATGGTGATTGCACATGCTTATGTGAAGGCTGGTCTGTCAGCTCCTGCTCACATTAAGGCCCATTCTACTCGGTCTGTTGGACCTTCTTGGGAGGCCCAACGTGGTGCGTCCCTTGAACAATTGTGCAAGGCGGCTATATGGTCTTCCGGGAACACGTTCATAAGGTCCTTTGCCTTCGATACTGCTGCTTGCCAGGATGCTTCCTTTGGACGCCGGTTCTTGTGCCCGGTACAGTGCATCCCCTCCCATAAGGAACTGCTTTAGGACATCCCCATTGTCCAATCCTTGTGGAGCCCAGTGTACCCAGCAGCAGAAAACGAGTTTTATGGTAAGAACTTACCTTTGTTAAAACTCTTTCTGCGAGGTACACTGGGCTCCACAAGGCGCCCACCCTGACGCAGTGAGCTTCTTTGGGTCGGTATGGCATTAGCCGCTGACACTTCTCTTGTCGCGAGAGTGTGGTGTATGTGGCTACTAACTGTTGTCATCTCTTTTCCTGCTGGTGCATTGGGCTGGTTAACTAAAAACTGAGCTCCTGTGCAGAGAGGCGGGGTTATAGAGGAGGCGGCGGTGCTGTGCATTCTGGGAACAGTCAAAGCTTTGAGCCTGTTGGTGCCTCGGATCAAGATCCTACTCTACACCCCATTGTCCAATCTCTGTGGAGCCCAGTGTACCTCGCAGAAAGAGTTTTAACAAAGGTAAGTTCTTACCATAAAACTCGTTATTTCCACTAACATACAGTACAGTAAAGTAGTTCTTGCTCTATAGTGTATTTCAGTGGAGAATTCATGCATGTGCAATGGTGATTCTTGCTCTATAGTATTTTATTGGACACCTCACGCATGTGCAATGGTGATTTTAAAAAACGACAGCCGGTGGATGAGCACTGGTATTACACTCACCGGTAACGGCATGCTAAGCTCTCTGCGCCTCCCTACGACTAGACGCGCCTCCTTGCGCCCAGGCGCGGTGCGACTCCGTGATCGTGACTAATGCCATAGACGGTATAGATGAGCGAGGCTCCATCTGTACATACATGCACAAACATACAAACACCCACGGAAACCCCCTTGCCTGACTAATTCCTGCATCTGCCCCTGAGCAGGTTGAAAGCAGTAAAGACAAGCACATGGAGTATGGAGTTACTGCAGATGATACAGTATGTAGAAGAATTGCAGATTACAGGGACAAGGATTATGCAGGATTATTGCATATTTCAATATGTACAGGGACAATGGGGGTCATTCTGACCTGATCGCACACTGCCGTTCATCGCGGCGACCAGGTCAGAAAGTGCGCATGCGCTGTCATTGCCTAGCGATCACCTCTGCCTGTTTGACAGGCAGAGGCGGTCCCTGGGCAGGAGGGGCGGCACAGCTGCGTTTGGACGCCATTTTTGTGGGCGTGGTCGGAATGCGGGGGCGGGCCGCAGCGGCTGCGTGACGTCAAACGCAGCCGCTGCGAGACTGGCAGCGACGAGTAGCTCCCGGCCAGCACGCTACACTTGAAATGCAAAAGCATTGCCGCTGTGCGATGCTTTTGTACTTCAGCGACGGGGCAGGGACTGACATACGGGGCGGGCTAGCTCTGTGCTGGACGTCCCCCCGCATGTGAGTGTGGATGATCGTAGCTGTGCTAAATTTAGCACAGCTACAATCAACTCTGAATCACCCCCAATGAACTAGAGTGGGAAGGGCTGAGGGACAAAATGGGAGGCCTTGTGGGATGTTTGCACGCATGGGGCAAAATATAGAGAATGTAAGCAGGGCAGAGCCGCAGCTTGCAGTCCTATGCACAGCATTGCTTTGGAGGGATTTGGGATCTACTAAACACTAGTCACATCTCTCCATGACCTGGTCATGCCCCCTCCACCTAGGAAAATAGATGGCATTATACCATTTTCTACTCATCCTGAATGATGTTTTGTCATAATATGAGCTTTCCCTAACAATACTAATGCAAAAAGGTCAGTAAGGAATCTCACCCCTACTGTGGTGACATAGCACTGCTCCTGGTGACCACTGTCCAGTTCTTGCAGTGATAAGGTCCCATATAGCAAGCTGTAGGCATCTGCAGTGCCTGTTACATGTGCTGTCTGCAGCTCTGTCTGTCCGTTTAATTGCAGTTTATTCTGTCTGCTTAATTGCTGTAGAAGCACACCTGTTTAGGAATGCCTTGTTATCTCACTCCAGCCTGTTGTTTTGAAAGTCTGGAGTCTATGCAGTGCACGGCTGGATAGGATCACTAATTAAAGGGGGCTTGGCTGCACTGAACCTTGTCATTGGTTGGTGCTCCCTTTATATTCCCAGTCTGCCCATTACTCCCTGCTTGTCATAGAGCCTGTTTGCTGCGCAAGCCTTTGGCTCTCTGTTTTAGATTTTTATCCTGTGAGATCCTGTGCTAAAGTGTCCTTGCCAGACCCTGTCCTGTCTGTTTCCTGCCTGTCTTGGCTTTAGCTGCAGTGGGGATTTCTCCACACCGTACTTGTTCTTTGTCTTGTCTGTATCTTGGTCTTTCTGTTGTTATCCAGTATCATTTCATTTACAGGAGAAAATATTGTATCTGCACACACACTATTCATCAATCAATGATTTAGAACATAAATTCCATGAGTGACCCCTATCATATTCTTGGTATTTACCATAAAAGTTGGGGGTGCTACCAACTACAGCCAAGGTAAGTACAAAGAAGAAGAAAGAAAGGCTGTATTGTCGGTGCACCAGGGGGAAAGCGACCTGGTTGTCACATCCATCTATCCAAGTAAAATTTAACTTTTATTCATATCAACTTACAACAGTGTGACAATATCTCACACATAATCTGAGAGCAAAAGCGAAACATAGAGGTTAAAATATTGACATACATAAAACATACAAAAGTGCAAAAAGAAATTACTAAATGTGAATAAAGATTAAAATGAGTGTCCACTTGTTTTTTTCCAAATGTCCAAATATATGCAATGTTGTTCCTAAATTGTGCCAAGTGATCAGTTTATTATCTGATCAACTATGAATACCTTTCCCTATATCAATTTATTGTTTAATAATAAATATTAACTTTAAGTTTGGGATTATTATTAAACAATAATTCACCAGTACCTGCCACTCCAGTCTTGTGTTATCCAGTCCTGATTCCACTGTGTGTTATACTCCTGCTATGTACCATTACCTGTCAGTCCAGTCTTGTCTTATCCAGTCCTGATTCCACTGTGTGTTACACTCCTGCAATTTACCAGTACCTGCCAGTCCAGTCCAGTCTTGTCTTATCTTGTCCTGATCCCACTGTGTTATACTCATGTAATTTACCAGTACCTGCCAGTCCAGTCTTGTCTTATCCAGTCCTGATCCCACTGTGTTATACTCCTGCTATTTACCAGTACCTGCCAGTCCAGTCTTGTCTTATCCAGTCCTGATCCCACTGTGTTATACCCCTGTAATTTACCAGTACCTGCCAGTCCAGTCTTGTCTTATCCAGTCCTGATCCCACTGTGTTATACTCCTGCTATTTACCAGTACCTGCCAGTCCAGTCTTGTCTTATCCAGTCCTGATCCCACTGTGTTATTCTCCTGCAATTTACCATTAACTGCCAGTCCAGTCTTGTCTTATCTAGTCCTGATCCCACTGTGTTATACTCCTGCTATGTACCAGTACCTGCCAGTCCAGTCTTGTCTTATCCAGTCCTGATTCCACTGTGTTATACTCCTGCAATTGACCAGTACCTGCCAGTCCAGTCTTGTCTTATCCAGTCCTGATCCCACTGTGTTATACTCCTGCTATTTACCAGTACCTGCCAGTCCAGTCTTGTCTTATCCAGTCCTGATCCCACTGTGTTATTCTCCTGCAATTTACCATTAACTGCCAGTCCAGTCTTGTCTTATCTAGTCCTGATCCCACTGTGTTATACTCCTGCTATGTACCAGTACCTGCCAGTCCAGTCTTGTCTTATCCAGTCCTGATTCCACTGTGTTATACTCCTGCAATTTACCAGTACCTGCCAGTCCAGTCTTCTCTTATCCAGTCCTGATCCCACTGTGTTATACTCCTGCTAATTACCAGTACCTGCCAGTCCAGTCTTGTCTTATTCAGTCCTGATCCCACTGTGTGTTATACTCCTGCTATGTACCAGTACCTGCCAGTCCAGTCTTGTCTTATCCAGTCCTGATTCCACTGTGTGTTATACTCCTGCAATTTACCATTACCTTCCAGTCCAATCTTGTCTTATCCAGTCCTGATTCCACTGTGTGTTATACTCCTGCAATTTACCATTACCTGCCAGTCCAGCCTTGTCTTATCCAGTCCTGATCCCACTGTGTTATACTCCTGCTATATACCTGTACCTGCCAGTCCAGTCTTGTCTTATCCAGTCCTGATCCCCCTGTGTCTATACTCCTGCTAATTACCAGTACCTGCCAGTCTTGTCTTATCCAGTCCTGATCCCATTGTGTTATACTCCTGCTATTTACCAGTACCTGCCAGTCCAGTCTTGTCTTATCCAGTCCTGATCCCACTGTGTTATACTCCTATTTACCAGTACCTGCCAGTCCAGTCTTGTCTTATTCAGTCCTGATCCCACTATGTTATACTCCTGCAATTTACCATTACCTGCCAGTCCAGTCTTGTCTTATCCAGTCCTAATCCCACTCTGTTATACTCTTGCTATTTACCAGTACCTGCCAGTCCAGTCTTGTCTTATCCAGTCCTGATCCCACTGTGTTACAATCCTGCTATTTACCATTACCTGCCAGTCCAGTCTTGTCTTATCCAGTCCTGATCCCACTGTGTTATACTCCTACTATTTACCAGTACCTGCCAGTCCAGTCTTGTCTTATCCAGTCCTGATCCCACTGTGTTATACTCCTGCTGATTACTGGTACCTGCCAGTCCAGTCTTGTCTTATCCAGTCCTGATACCACTGTGTTATACTCCTGCTATTCACCAGTACCTGCCAGTCCAGTCTTCTCTTATCCAGTCCTGATCCCACTGTGTTATACTCCTGCTATTTACCAGTACCTGCCAGTCCAGACTTCTCTTATCCAGTCCTGATTCCACTGTGTGTTATACTCCTGCTATTTACCAGTACCTGCCAGTCCAGTCTTATCCAGTCCTGATCCCACTGTGTTTTATACTCCTTCTATTTACCAGTACCTGCCAGTCTTGTCTTATCCAGTCCTGATTCCACTGTGTGTTATACTCATGCAATTTACCAGTACCTGCCAGTCCAGTCTTATCCAGTCCTGATCCCACTGTGTTATACTCCTGCTATTTACCAGTACCTGCCAGTCCAGTCTTGTCTTATTCAGTCCTGATCCCACTGTGTTATACTCCTGCAATTTACCAGTACCTGCCAGTCCAGTCTTGCCTTATCCAGTCCTGATTCCACTGTGTGTTATACTCCTGCAATTTACCAGTACCTTCCAGTCCAGTCTTATCCAGTCCTGATCCCACTGTGTGTTATACTTCTGCAATTTACCAGTACCTGCCAGTCCAGTCTTATCCAGTCCTGATCCCACTGTGTTATAATCCTGCTATTTACAGTACGTCTTGTCTTATCCAGTCCTGATCCCACTGTGTGTTATACTCCTGCTATTTACCAGTACCTGCCAGTCCAGTTTTGCCTAGTCCTTGTCTAGTGTGTGCCCATCTGTCCAGCTTTAACCCACTCTGAGCCAGGTTGGTGTCTACTCCAGCATATTTCCTTGCACTTGCCTAGCCTCATATAGTTTCCTTGTCCACATTAAGACCTGGGGGCATTTGAGTACCGGGTGGATTTAATCAACCTAGGAAAGACGTCTGCTAAAAGGTGAAGCTTTAGTACGCAGGAGACTTGAGGATTGCTGGGCTTGCGTAACACTCCATCCAGATACATTCCTCAGATCATTTCAACCAACACTCTGTCCAGATATACTCCCCAGATCATAATTGTGTCAAAGTCACATCCATCATCATTGACAAAACCCAACCTCCCTGTGATTTGCTGTCAGCCTCCGGACCTGCCCACTAATATACAGAGGCTGCAGCCGGCACTGGGCATGGGATGCCTCATTCTCTCCCTCTGATTGTCCAGCATCCAGACACCACTGAACAGAGCAAATGATCCTCAATGTAATAAACAATAATAAAGGTTTAGAATGGGTCATCTAGGTAGCAGGCTGAGTCACGTGGTGCACCCCTGGCAAATGCCATCATGGCCAACCCCTATTTATTGCTCTACATTCTCTGTAGGAAGTGGTGGTGGTGAGAGCCCAAATTAGGAAAGGAAAGAGTTTTGGCATGATATGGTTTACTCTTTCATAGGAGATTATATAGATAACTCCCATCTGTATCAGACATTCTGGTCACAGAGGAAGGCAGTGAGGAGATAAATCACCTGTGTTTAATAAGAATGAGTAGTGGGAAGTCAGGGTAAAGCTGGATTTGGGATCCCTCAAAGGTGATCAGTTGCTGTTTTTGGGCCTCTCATAACAATTTCCTTCACAGTGAAGTAATGGAATCGTAGAATTGACATCTTGTGATTGTGTGGATGCTTGGAGGCAGGGCTGTAGGGCATGATGTTCCCTATCCAGGTGGAGGTAGCCCTCAGAAGTGGTTGGGATAGGGGATTATGGATAAAATGTACAGTATGTATGGCTCAGTAGAGGTAAATTTGATGCATTGTCACTCTGGAAAAGCAGGAGGCGGCATGTGGTAACCTGAAATTAAGCTGTGAGGAGCATTAAGATGCAGAACAGTTTAATTAGCAAGCTGGAATAGATGCTGTATAGGAAAAAAGGGGGAATGGACTGCACACCCTATTTTAAAACATAATAATAGGTGCTACCATGCCAAGGCTTCTAGTGCCATACAGGAGAAAGGAAACTGCCGATGCACACTCTAAGCACTAACAACACTGATAGTAATAAGTGAAGTTCTTAGCAGAAATTTTGCCAGAAATGTATGCCCATCCACCACATCCCATCCGCCTAATTAATTTTAATTATCACAGGTTCCTATGTTGCTGACTACATATAAGAATTGGATTTATTTAAAGGTATGAATTGTATACAGCCTTTGTGTTATGTCACAGACAGGCAACTGCCATGTGTCCGTCCACCTATGAATCAGCCCCTTAGTACCGAAAGAAATTCACTTACCTGTAAAAGAACTCCCCCACGGTTTGTCAGATGATTGAGTTTGTGCTGTGCCAAAGAAAAAGCAACAGAAAACACGAGTTTAGTGTGATTTACATCTCTTACTACAAACATAGGACTCCTGCCCTATAATTATTACATGAAGCTAATACTTTATGTAAGAGTTTAATTTAATCAAAATTATAAAAATTGAGCATATACTGTAGTCCTTCAACAAGTCTGACACAGGATACAATACAGCTCATTAAAATTGTAAATACATTAGAGTAAAATGCTTCATCAGTATACAACCATACATCATGGCCCTCATTCAGACCTGATCGCACGCTAGCTACTTTTTGCAGCGCTGCGATCAGATAGGCGCCACCTACAGGGGAGTGTATTTTAGCCGTGCAAGTGTGCGATCGCATGTGCAGCCGAGTGGTACAACAAAACTTTGTGCAGTTTCTGAGTAGCTCAGGACTTACTCAGCCGCTGCGATCACTTCAGCCTGTCCGGGCCCGGAATTGACGTCAAACACCCACCCTGCAAACGCCTGGACACGCCTGCATTTTTCAAAACACTACCAGAAAACGGTCAGTTGCCACCAACAAACGCCTTCTTCCTGTCAATATTCTTGCGATTGCCGGTGCGATTGCTTTCTTCGGTACTTCTGCGCTGTCCGGCGAACCCCATCACCGGGCAGCAATGTGCCTACGCAATGCGGAGCATGTGCAGATCAGAACCGATCGCACCACTGCACAAAAAGCAAGCGTGTGATCAGGTCTGAATGAGGGCCTATATCCAGTGGTGCAAGTAGAAAAAAAATCTTAGTGGTACTGTGTGCGCGCGCCAAAAATGGGTGTGGCCACATGGGGCGTGGTCAATGAAAATGTGGGCATGATAGACATATGGGAGGCCAGATACACATGACCCCAATAGTGGCAGATACACATGCCCCACAGTGTCAGATACATAAATGACCCCACAGTACCAGAAACAAAAATGCCCCCACAGTGATAGATTCACATATGACCCCACAGTGCCAGATATGCTCCTACAGTGCCAGATACACATATGCCTCACAGTGCCAAATACACATATACCCCACAGTGCCAGATAAACATATGCCCCCACAGTGCCAGATATGCCTCCACAACACCATATATGCTCCTAGAGTGCCAGATACACATATGCCCCACAGTGCCAGATATGCTCCTACAGTGCCAGATACACAAATGCCCCCATGGTGCATATCCCAACGGCGTGAACAGCGCACGCAGGGCCTGATGAATCGCCTAGTAGGTGCTATTGTCGGGGGAGTGGCGGGTCCGGGGGTGCCGAGGGTGGGGGAGTGGCGGTTGCAGGGGTGCCGTGGGTGGGGGAGGGGCTGGTGCGGTGGTGCCGTGAGTGTGAGAGGGGTGGGTTACGCGGGTGGGCCTGGACCACCACGGGTGGGAGGGGAGTGGTTGCAGGGGTGCCGTGGGTGGGGGAGGGGCTGGTGCGGTGGTGTCGCAGGTGGGGGAGGGGTTCCAGAGCCACCACGGGTGGTGGAGGGGAGGTGTGGGGGTGCCGGTGATGGGGCTTGGATATACTGTGAGTGGGGGAGGGGCGGGTAATGCTTCTCCTGGAAGCAGCTAAGCTGCTGTCCTCCGTTTGGCAGTAGCTCTCCCGGAGACTCGCACAGCAGCCAAGCAGCCAGTCACTATTGTTTGCGCCGGTGTCGCAACGCGCCGCATTACAGGGAAGAAGACGCACTCAATAAACTACAGCTCCCAGCAGCCCTTAGTGCCTGAATGCTCCGGCGCTAAGGGCTGCTGGGACCTGTAGTTTATTTATTACATCTACTTCCCTGTAATGCGGCGCGTTGGGACACCGGCGCTAACAATAGTGACTGGCTGGCAGAACTGACTGACTCGCTGAATCAATGTAAAAGGTGAGAGTGCTGTGCAGTGTCAGTGACACCGCACACCCACTGCACTGCGCAGCACTGTCACCTTTTACATTGATTCCACATGCAGACATTACCCTCCGCGATATCACCCATTCTATCCGTTACATTAGCCATCTTTTCTTCCAGGCCGGCAGGCCAGGTGCTGTGTTGCGGGGTCAGGGCCTCTGGGGATCTGGGTGTGGCTGTGGCGGGGAGGCACTTCTGTGACATCACGCGCAGAGGAGGCTCTGAGGCTCAGAGAGTATGCGGCGCAGGGAGGGCTATGAAAGCCTTCCGCTGCGCCGCTTTCATACACATCTCTGCCGGTGCAAGGAAAATTATACCAAGGTATATTCGGGCTCTTAATGTATGAGGGACTACTGCTAAGCTGCAGCCAAAAAAGAGGGGAAGTCACTCCCAAAATGATACAAAGCAGAAAGAAGGCTGCGCTCTAGTGATGTAAAGCAATGATTGCTAATAGCGATTGCATACAGTTAAAAATGACATTTTAATAAAAAAGCACAGATTTATAAACAAACAACATATAACATGAATTCATGTTTGTTAAAAATGGTATATATTACCCTGGGTATTAGGTCAGGTTTCATTAAAGGAGTCCGTTCCAGAAAGTTTCCCTTATCTGTATAAAAGTCCAATGCAGCAAGAGTCTCTTTGGTATGGAGAGAGCAATGTGATGCAATTGATGATGCACCGTTAGAGGAGAAGGCAGCTTGAAAACATCCTGTTGTAAGTGGGTTCCTCATGCATTACGGTGTTTAAGATGAAGGCTACACGCAGCGAAACACGTCAGGTGGTGTTTACAAGGTCAGGACGTTTCAATTTCTTGGAGCCGAACCAGCCCTTATATATCATCTCTCCATCAGAAGAGACTCAGAGAGACTATCTATCCATCTTAAACCCCGTAATGCATAAAACATAAAATTTCATTTGAATTGATTTATAAATCAATTCAAATGAAATTTTATGTTATACGGGATACGTACAGTATGTGGGATATGCATTTCCCACAAAACGGGCTCATAGGAGTTGTGAACTATACGAGGGTCCTAGTCCTGTTTTTAAATAGGGCCTGAAGCTATCTGTATAGTATATAGGCACACTATATGGGATATGATGGGTTCTGACCTCTCATTTCTCCTCTAATGTATGGAATAGAAATAAGTATGCCCCATAGGTATGGAATTTATTGTCAGATGAGACACTAATGATTGATTCAAGCGGGGGTTAAAGAAAGTACAAGTGGCTACCTATTGAACGGTCGTTCGGTATTCTAACTTCTGTAATCGGTAGAGAGTCTCCTTATTGGCCGCCTATAACATGTGATCAGGTCAGATGACGGGAAGCGTCGGACGGGGCTGGTGGAACGCAAAACAAAGATGGCGCTGGAACGCATAAGGTCCCACTATAGCGGACGCGTGTAGCGTCTTGGACCGTTCGTTTTAACGATCAGAGGTGGTGGAGGGTGCTGACGGGAAGCACTTTTCCCACAGCAGTGTCTCTTAAGTGCTCACAATATGTTTATTTATAGATATACACATCTATTCTAATATCAGAGGCTAAAGTACCCGCCCCTATTACACAGTGATTGGCTACTAATACTGTCAGTCATTCACAAAAGCAGCTTTCAATGAGACTCACACTGCAATGCATTGTTGGTCATATAACAATTAAACTTTTACTTATATTGGGTGGATATAAGGGTGAGGATTATTATAGTGAATTAATCCTAATGATAAGAGGATAAAATTCATAGGTTGGTTAGTTTATACCATTAATAATCAGGCTATAATTAGCCTTTATTTGTGCACCAATCAAAATAGGATATGTGATGACATCACCTTTCCCTTTATAAGGGGTAACATCTAGTCTGGTGCTTCATTGCACAGGTACTGAGTGTCCACTGCAGATATATAGAAGGTGAGGGAATATGGCATCATTCTGAACAAAGCTCTATTTAAATATGTAAATGTCACTATGTATATTTTATTCATGTATATTTGCAATATTGCACTTTAGTGCTTTCAATGGTAGGATATACAGGTTGAGTATCCTTTATCCAAAATGCTTGGGACCAGAGATATTTTGGATATGGGATTTTTCCGCATTTTGGAATAATTGCATACCATATTGAGATATCATGGTGATGGACCCAAGTCTAAGCACAGAATACATTTATGTTTCATATATACCTTATATACACAGCCTGAAGGTAATTTTAGCCAATATTTTTTATAACTTTGTGCATTAAACAAAGTGTGTCTACATTCACACAATTCATTTATGTTTCACATACACCTTATACACACAGCCTGAAGGTCATTTAATACAATATTTTTAATAACTTTGTGTATTAAACAAGGTTTGTGTACATTGAGCCATCAAAAAACAAAGGTTTCACTATCTCACTCTCCCTCAAAAAAGTCCGTATTTCGGAATATTCCGTATTTCGGATATTTGGATATGGGATACTCAACCTGTATTCACTTTCACATCTCTTTTGATTTTGTGATAGTATGTAATTAAAAGTTTATTCTTTGATAATTCATTCCAGCACTTTTATAGGCCCTACACACTTGGCGATATTCTGAAAGACATGAACGATCTCGTTCATAAATGAACGAGAACTCGTTCATATCTTTCAGTGTGGAGACTTAAGCGATGAACGATGCGCGGCCCCGCGCTCGTTCATCGCTGGTCTCCCGTCGCCTGTGCATACAGGCCAATATGGACGATCTCGTCCATATTTGCCTGCACTTCAATGCAGCCGCGTGACGGGGGGAGTGAAGAAACTTCACTCCCCCGTCACTGCCCCCCCCCCCCCGCTGCCGGGTCGCTCGTCGGCCGTATCCGCCGTCGGGCAGCTCGGCGGCGGGTCGGCCAGTGAGTAGGGCCCTTTAGAGTCTGGGTTTAAAGATCAGCACTTTCATTATGTCAATCAATGAAACAGCTGGACTCATTAGAGTATTTAATTGCTATGGGCCAGAATGGTAGTGGTGATCAGTAATAGAGTTTTTTGTCTTAAAAACCTCCAATAAATGTTATACCTGAAAAGGGAGGTTGTTCTTTAAATACGGTTTCATTATAAAATGCATCAATTATCCTAAGTCAAAACTGATATCATTGACTAATTAAATATCTGATAATGACCATTCACTAATTTGCCCTAAATATTAATTTATTAGGTTTCCTTTCTAAGTGACCCTTCAGTACCTTGGTTTCCGAATTTTTGTACAAGTTATCTCACCACAAGGTATGTGAGGGGACATTATGATATATTTTTATTACATATATAATATGAACACTCAGTATATATGATAAAGTCAATATTTTTCCAATTAGGCCACACTGATTGTTCATCAGAAAGCCTCGGTGTTATATTGAAGTTTCCATCATGCGTTGGGTTGTCTGTGTTGTGAAGCTATCTCCGAACCAACTATAAGGAGAAGGAGATTGTTGTGATCCTTCAACATTTGTATTCAGCGCTAAGAGTCATACATCTTAAAGTGTGGAATAATATATCTCCTCTGTATTAATTTGAATATGTTTTTAATAAATGTTTTATGATGGAACAGGTTATTTTTTTTTTTAAAGTATTAACCAATTAGGGGTTGGAATAGTGGGAGTTGATGCGACCCCCTGGCGCCAATTCTTCTATTGGGGTGGGTGTGTATGTATGTATATGTATTTAATACTAGGGAAATTTATGTTTATTACAAACTATGTTCTGTGTCAGTATTCCTGACAGAGGTATATTTTACAAGCAAAGGAAATGTCCATTGTCTGGTTATATGAGTCCAAAACAAGATAAGCGTTTGGAGTTGGACATATATCAACATTGGAATGTTTGCATCTTCATTTGGATACAATGGCGTTTCACCTTGTGTGTTAATCTATATAATCCATTTTAATCATTGCATATAATGTTATTTCTAACACTCAAAATTGAGGCAACAGTGCCCCCTACTGTTTCTTAGCATTTGTGTATATTTCGTAATCTGAACTTTGTACATCTCTAATACGCTTACTGGGAGTTCTCCAGCCTATATAAGATAGAAATTGACACGCCTAAGTTTTTTCAGCCACTCCTGCGTTTTTATCTGGCACGCCTGCGTTTTTTCACACACTCCGTCAAAACGGTCAGTTACCACCCAGAAACACCCACTTCCTGTCAATCACTCTGCGGTCAGCAGTGCAACTGAAAAGCATCGCTAGAGCTTGTGTAAAACTGCATAGGCTTTTGTGAAAGTACAATGCGCGTGCGCCCCATACGCATGCGCAGAATTGCTGTTTTTTGGCCTGATCGCTGCGCTGCGAACGAAAGCAGCTAGCGAACAACTTGGAATGAGGGCCTTTGTTTTTTCCTTATCTACAGGGCAGAGACTTGCTGCAGATGCAGTGGCATACCCTCCAGCTGCACCTTTTTGGCAGGTACAGTGCCTTTTTTTAATTTTTTAATTTTTTTTTGTCTGTACCGATTTCTGGCTCTCCAAATGTCCATTGAAAGTATAGGAAAAGGGGCGTAGCCACTTCCCTTTCCCTGTGGCCACGCCCCCTTCTCATATTTGTACAGATTTTTATGTGTAAATTGTTGGAGGGTATGTTGCTGCAGATGCAGTGGGCCTATTTTGAGGTGTGGACCTGGAGCTGCAGCTCCATCAGCCCCATTGTTAATCCTGCTCTGGGAAAACAGAGCAGCCAAAGGGCAGAACCTCCCATTGGATGTAACCTGTGTGGGAGGGCATTTCTCACCCAATCAGCTGTGGACTGGGTGTGATAGACCTGCTGCTAACTCAATGAGAGCTCCTAGCCACGCCCAGCGTTATCCACACAGTAACAGAGTCACTGATCTGGGCTATTATATAGGAGATATTTGCATGTTCTATGCAGAATTACAAACTTCAGACTTATGCTAATTGGAGAAGTGGTTGGCGGGAGCAGAGAATAAAAGCTGGTGGGGGGAGCAGGAGGTGAGGGGTTAGCTGAGAACATGGAGCCAGCCAGGGTAGCTGAGGAAAGAAGGGAGATAATGTATATTCCCTGTTTTCTGTTTGTGCAAGTAAAAACAGACATAACACCATATGGAGATTTCTAAAAAACGACACTTCTCTCATTTAAATATTCAGTATATAATTACTGAACAGTCCCCTTTAGAAGAAAGAAAGCAAAAGTATGGCTTGTCCAGCTAAAATGCTGAAGGAAAACTTAATATTTTTTTTTTAACAATAATTAGACCCCTATACAGTACCTCTAAAACCGCTACTTTTGGTTTTCTCTTGGTATTTTATGCCACTATTTTGAAAAATTGCTTTCCATAGACTATGGTATTAGTCTAGTGATGCCCTCTTATTATGAAGTGTGACTGAATTGAGAGTTTTTGTACAGGTTGGGTCTCCCATATCCTAATTGCTTGGGACCAGAAGTATTTTTGGGGATCGGGCTTTTCTGTATTTTGGAATACTTGCATTCCATAATGAGATCTTAGTAATGGGACCTAAGGGGGGTAATTCAAACCTGATCGCTAGGCTGCATTTTCTTACAGCCTGCGATCAGGTCTGAACTGCGCAGGCGTATGCACTGCAATGCGCAGGCACGTCGGCCCGCAGCGACGGCGTTCGCCAGGCAGCGATGGGATGGTGTGAAAAAAATGATCGTACAGGTGATCGCAAGGAGATTGACAGGAAGAAGGCGTTTGTGGGTGGCAACTGACTGTTTTCAGGGAGTGGTTGAAAAAACGCAGGCGTGTCCATGTGTTGGAAAGGAGGGTTCTTGACGTCAATTCTGGTCTCGGACAGGATGAAGTGATTGCAGCGGCTGAGTAAGTCCTGGACGGTGCAGAAACTGCACAATATCTGTTTGTTCAGCTCTGCTACACATGCGTTTGCGCACTTGCACAGCTAAAATACACTCCCCC
Organism: Pseudophryne corroboree; assembly: GCF_028390025.1. NCBI lineage: Eukaryota > Metazoa > Chordata > Amphibia > Anura > Myobatrachidae > Pseudophryne > Pseudophryne corroboree. The sequence continues at coordinate 496,903,633 of NC_086450.1, forward strand.
TGTAGGCGGCGTATATTTGATCGCAGCAGTGCAAAAATCACCTGGTAGCGATCAGGTCTGTATTAGGCCCGAAGTCTTATCATGAAATGCATTTATGTTTCATACACACCTAATACACAGCATGAAGGTCATGTTATACAATATCTTTAAAATGTTAAAGTTTTTGTACCATCAAAAAGCAAAGTGTCACTATCTCAGTCACACTCAAAAATTCCATATTTCTGTAGCGGGGTACACTGGTATTCCACAGGGAATAACATTGTGGTGTAGAGTTGGATCTTGATCCGAGGCACCAACAGGCTAAAAGCTTTGACTGTTCCCAGGATGCACTGCACCGCCTTCTCTATATCCCCGCCTCTAGGCACTGGAGCTCAGTTTTGTAAACCAGTCCAATGCAGTAGCAGGTAAAAGAGATGATAATAGTAGCCACACAGACGCCACATTCTCATGACAGAAGAAGGTATCTGTGGCTAATGCCATACAAACCCAAAGAAGCTAAGTGCGTCAGAGTGGGCGCTCTGTGAGGTTAATGGTCCTGTTCCCCGCTGACAGGACATAGCTCCTGAGGGTCCTATTCGCAAACCCCACCACAGCGACCGTACAGTCCTGCAGCAAGCTGCCACCCCTAACAGAGCCAGAAGAAAGAAGAGTGGTGAGTAGGTGGCCGGCATCCCGGCTAGCGGGTCGCCGCCGGTAATGGTGGCATGGGGTTAGGAGCGCAGCACTGACAGCCAGGCTGCAGCTCCAGGCTTCAGAGACATGCAGGCTTTTATGTGTATTTCGTTGTGAGGGGCGCGCTGAAGCCACAACTAAATACCCACACTGGCATTAAGCTTACAGGGTTTCTAACCCACTGTAATGCAAAAATATAACCTTAGCCAGTATAAAAAAACTGGGAAGACCGTGCACCATTAAGGAGGCGGGGCTTCACTTTGAACGGACCCAGCGGTTCACCAGCGCCATTTTCCCTCTGCAGCTCTCACTGCACAGACTGACAAGACACACACTGCGCCTCCACAAGGACTCCACATTACCTCAGCGGTACCAGGGGGTCATAGTAGGGGGGGAAGCAGTATAAGAATACTAGTACCCTTTTAAGGGTATTTAGTCTGTGACCCAGCTAAGCTCAGCTTTAGCAAGAAGGGTGCTATGTGGCTGGCTCCTTCATACTCTGTGTCCCCCTAGGAGGGCTCTGTTTGGGCTTAACTTCTCGTGTGTGTACTTTCACATTACAATGGCAGGCAAGGAGTGTTTCATGCACTGCAGAGTGTTTTTCTTCCCCAGGGGTATCATTACAATGTACTCAGGATAGTACACATTCTCTGACTAGTGGATCTGAACCATCGTGGTTGGATTCTCTAAAAGGGATGATCTCAGATATTTATCTAAATTGTCCCATACTGAGAGAGACGCTACAGTTAAGACAGTCTATGGATGACCTGATGAATAGAGATTCCAGTCCCATGCCAGCGTCTTATACCTCTGCCATTTGTCCACAAAAGTGAACACTGCCCAAATATTGCAGGCTGACACTGATGATGATGTGTCAGACCCAGAGGTGGGTGAGGTGGACTTAGGAGGGGGGATGTAGCCCTGTCACAAGGAATACAGGCCCTGATAGAAGCTATTAGGGAGGTCCTGCACATCAAGGATGACACAGTGACAGGAGAGGATAAGGAATCTTATTTTAATGTGAAAAAGAAATCCTCTGTTACTTTCCCTGCATCTCAGGAATTAAATTCCCTATTTGAAGAAACTTGGGTTAATCCTAACAAGAAGTTTCAGATCCCTAAAAGGTTAACAACGTCCTTCCCTTTTCCTCAGGACGATAGGAAAAAATGGGAAAACCTACCGATTGATGCATCGGTATCTAGATTGTCACGCAAGATAGTCTTGCCTGTCCAGGGGGGCAGCCTCCTTTAAAAAGACGCACCTGACTGCAAGATTGAGACCACTCAAATCTCTGTACAAAGCTGCGGGAGAAGCCCAGAGACCTACTATAGCTTGTGCTTGGATCACAAGAGCCATTGCAAAATGGTCAGGTAACCTACTTGAGGGATTAGATTCCTTACCCAAGGGGGAGATTGTTCTACTATATCCATGACTCTGCAAGTTTTATGGTTGAGGACATAAAAGAGATAGACTTGCTAAATGCACACACCACAGCCATGGCAGTGTCAGCATGCTGGGGCTTATGGCTACGCCAGTGGACTGCGGATGCGGATTCCAGAGAAGGTGTGGAAAGCCTACCATTCACAGGTGAGGCCCTGTTTGGAGACGAACTGGATACGTGGATTTCCAAGGCTATGGCGGGTAAGTCTACATACCTTCCTTCCGCTGCTACTCCACCTAGGAAGACCTACTCGGTTCCTACTCTGCAGTCCTTTCGGACAGCAAAATTTAAAAATAAGACAAAAGGTTCTTCTACAGCCTTCAAAGGATATAGAGGTAAATCAAAAAAACCAGCAACTGCAGGTTCACAGGAACAGCACTCCGGTTCTGCTTCCCCTAAGCCTTCAACATGACGGTGGACCACACTGCATGGAAGACAGGTGGGAGCCCGATTAAGAGATTTCAGTCACATATAGGCGACATGCCAGGATCCCTGGTTCATAGAGCTTATCACCCAGGGTTACAGACTAGAGTTTCAGGAACTCCCACCTCACAGATTCTTCGAATCAGGCTTACCAGCTTCTCAAGAGGCAAGTATAATTTCTCTTACATCCTAGAGGATGCTGGGGTTCTATTTAGTACCATGGGGTATAGACAGGTCCTTTGGGAGCCACTGGCACTTTAAGAGTTTAATAGTGTGGGCTGGCTCCTCCCTCTATGCCCCTCCTACCAGACTCTGTTTAGAAAATGTGCCTGAAGGAGCCGGTCACAGCTAGGGGAGCTCCTAGGAGTTTTCTTAGTTTTATTGTTTTCTAGAGTTTGTTATTTTACAGGCAGGCTGCTGGCAACAGACTCCATGCTTCGTGGGACTTAGGCGGGGAGTAGGATCCAACCCTTGAGGTTAATGGTCCCTATCTCCATTGACAGGACACTGAGCTCCTGAGGGTGCTGATCGCAAGGCCACGACGCGACCGCTCACTCCCGAAGCACGCCCGCCACCCCCTAACAGAGCCAGAAGAAAGAAGAGTGATGTATTGGACACCGGAGTCCTGCTAAGCGGGTCCCCGGCGAGATGGCAGCACAAGGGTGGGAGCGCAGCTCTGATAGGCTGCGCTTCGGAGGGCTCAGTGGCACACTGTGTACGACGCTGTGAGGGGCGTCCTGAGCCAGTGCTTGTACCCTAAACTGGTCACAGAATCTATCTAGGGACTGACACTACGGCTAGCTGAAGACTACCTCAGGCCAGTATAATACAATAAGTAGGGAAAGACGCGCCATTGCATGGGGGCGGGGCTTCTCAGAGCGGATCCAGCACTCACCAGCACATTTTCTCCCTACAGAACACAGCTTCACAGAACGCTGGAAGGGAGCGCTGCCCTCCAGATAACTTTGGGTATCCTCTGCGGTACCAGGTTGTTATAGACAGGGGGGAGTGTATATTATTAACTGATTATCCTATTAAGGCTACTCAGTCAGCGCCGGATGTTTATTTTAATAATTTGCCTAATGGGGCGCTGTGTGGCTTGCTCCTTATACTCTGTAGGTACTCTGGGGGAAACTGTGTCTGACATTTTCCTGTGTGTGTGTGTGTGTGTGTGTGTGTGTGTGTGTGTGTGTGTGTGTGTGGCTGTATTTCTCAAATTGCCATGTCTCGGGATTCTGTATCTTGTGTTGCAGAGTGTGTATCTTCTCCGGAAGAATCTATCCCTTGTACTCAGGATTGCCATGAACCTTCTCAGCCTTCTCAGGCAGAACCCCTTTGGTTGAATTCTATAAGGGATATGATATCCCAGATGTCATCTAGGGTGTCCCATACTGAAACCGTCACGCAGGTTTTGCAACAGTCTATGGAGGTTATGAAATATTCAGCTCCGGCTGCCACATCTGTCCCTCCTGCATACCCTAAAAAGCGTGCTCTTGCCCAGATAATGCAAGTCGACACGGATACCGACTCTGATACAGGGGACTGTGATGGTGACATGCGAGGAGGTGATGCATCCCTTGCAAAGGGGGTGCAACTCATGATTAAGGCCATTAGGGACATTTTTCACTTTACTGAGAAGGTACCTGAGCAGGTAGAGGAGGCTTACTTTACTGATACTAAGAAACCCTCCGTTACGTTCACCGGTTCTAAGGAGCTGAACTCCTTGTTTAAAAAATCCTGGGAAAACCCAGAGAAAAAATTCCAGATACCCAAAATTGTTCTCGTTGCTTTTCCCTTCCCTGAGGAGGACGGGAAAAAGTGGGAAAATCCACCTATAGTAGACGCTTCTGTGTCTCGATTGTCAAAAAAGGTAGTTTTACCTGTTTCTGGTTCAACTGCTGCTACAGGGGTGGCCTTACGGCCAACTATTGCTTGTGCGTGGATTTCTACAGCCATAGTAAAATGGTCAGGCACAGTGTTAGAGGAATTTTATTCTCTAGATAGGAGTGACATTGAATTGTTTTTGCGTCGCATACAGAATTCTGCAGGATTCATGGTGAAGGCCATGAAGGACCTTGGCAACCTTAATGCATGAACTTCCTACGGCGGGTAAGTCAACATTCCTTCCCTCAGCAGCACCGGCAGCTATGAAACCTTATCCTACTTCAACCATGCAGTCCTTACGACCCGAAAAGTTAAAGTCCAAACCCCCTTCCACTTTCTTTAGAAGTGGTTGAAGGAAATCTAGAAAACCTGCTACATCAGGTTCACAGGAGCAGAAACCAGGTTCTGCTTCCTCCAAATCTTCAGCATGACGGTGGACCTACCAGCCTGAAAATCGGCCAGGTGGGAGTGAGACTAAGAAATTTCAGTCACATCTGGGCTTCTTCTGGCCTAGACCACTGGGTACTAGACATTGTCACCCAGGGATACAAACTGGAGTTTCAAGAATTCCCACCTCAAAGATTCCTCAAATCAGGCTTACCAGCTTCACTGACAGACAGTGCTATCCTCCAGGAAGCCATTCAAAAATTGGTACAAACAAATGTCATTGTCCCAGTTCCACCTCATCTACTGACAAGGGGTTATTACTCAAAACTGTTTGTGGTCCCGAAACCGGATGGTTCGGTAAGGCCGATTTTAAACCTAAAATCCTTAAACCACTACTTGAGGGAATTCAAATTCAAAATGGAGTCTCTGAGAGCAGTGATCTCAGGTCTGGAGGAGGGGGAATTCCTGGTATCTCTGGATATCAAGGATGCGTAGCTCCACGTTCCGGTCACCAGGCTTATCTAAGATTTGCGCTACTGGATTGTTGTCAGTTCCAGGCACTGCCGTTTGGCCTTTCCACAGCACCGAGTGTGTTTACCAAGGTCATGGCAGAGATGATGCTACTCCTCTGCAAGCAGGGAGTGAACATAATTCCATATCTGGACGATCTGCTGATAAAGGCATCTTCCAGGGAGAAGCTGCTGCAGAGCATTGCTCTCTCAAGTCGACTACTCCAGGATCACGGGTGGATCCTGAACCTTCCAAAGTCACATTTGGAGCCGACAAGGAGACTGTCCTTCCTGGGGATGATACTCGACACAGAAGTGCAGAGGGTGTTTCTACCGGTGGAGAAAGCGTTCGTGATCCAATCAATGGTACGGGATGTCCTGAAGCCAGCCCGGGTATCGGTTCATCAGTGCATTCACCTTCTGGGGATGATGGTAGCCTCCTACGAGGCTCTACAGTACGGAAGATTTCATGCATGGTCCTTCCAACTGGATCTCCTGGACAAGTGGTCGGGAACGCATCTTCACATGCACCAGCGGATACGCCTGTCGCCGAAAGCCAGAATTTCTCTCCTCTGGTGGCTGCAAACTTCTCACCTTCTCGAGGGCCTAAGGTTTGGGATTCAGAATTGGATTCTTCTAACCACGGACGCAAGTCTCAGAGGTTGGGGAGCAGTCACACAAGGGGAAAACTTTCAAGTGGTCAAGTCTGGAATCCATCCTTCCGATAAACATTCTGGAACTAAGGGCCATGTACAACGGCATTATACAAGCTCCACATCTTCTGTGACATCAAGCCATTCAGGTTCAGTCGGACGATGTAACGACAGTGTCCTACAGAAACCGACAGGGCAGAACGAAGAGCAGAGACGCCATGTCAGGTAACAAAAAATCCTCCTCTGGGTGGAAAAACGTGCAGTGGCACTGTCAGCAATCTTCATTCCGGGAGTGGACAACTGGGAAGCTGACTTCCTCAGCAGACACGATCTCCATCCAGGGGAATGTGGCCTTCACCAAGAGGTGTTCGAAGAGATAACAAGTCATTGGGGTGTACCCCAAATCTACAGGATGGCCTCCCGCCTCAACAGGAAGCTTCGGAGGTACAGTTACAGGTCGAGAGACCCACAAGCAGTGGCAGTGGATGCCCTGGTGACTCCGTGGGTGTTCCGGTCGGTATATGTGTTCCCTCCACTTCCGCTCATACCAAGGATTCTCAAACTAATAAAAAGAACAAGAGTTCAGGCGATCCTCATTGCTCCAGACTGGCCAAGAAGGGCTTGGTACGCGGATCTTCTGGAATTGCTGCTGGAGAATCCCAGGCCTATTCGTCTTCGCGAAGACCTGCTACAACAGGGGCCGTTCGCTTATCAAAACGTACCATGGCTACGTTTGACGGCATGGAGGTTGAACGCCTGATTTTATCACCGAAGGGCATTCCGAAAAAGGTCATTCCTATCCTGATACAGGCTAGGAAGGGAGTAACGTCTAAACATTACCATCGGATTTGGAAAAAGTATGTGTTTTGGTGTAAATCCAAGAAGTTTCCTATGGTGCAGTTTCAACTGGGACGGTTTCTTCTCTTTCTACAAGCAGGTGTGGATGTGGGCCTACGCTTGGACTCCATCAAGGTCCAGATTTCGGCCTTGTCCATTTTCTTCCAGAAACAATTGGCTGCTCTCCCTGAGGTTCAGACCTTCTTGAAGGGGGGGTTCTGCACATCCAACCACCGTTTGTGCCGCATACGGCGCCGTGGGATCTTAATGTGGTGCTGCAGTTCCTGCAATCAGATTGGTTCGAGCCTTTACAGGAGGTGGAAGGCAAGTTTCTAACTTGGAAGGCTGTCACACTGTTGGCATTGGCATCTGCTAGGCGTGTGTCAGAATTGGGGGGCCTTGTCCTACAACTTCCCTACTTGATTTTCCATGAAGATAGGGCTGAGCTCAGGACACGTCAGCAATTTCTTTCAAAGGTTGTCGGCTTTTCATATCAACCAACCTATTGTGGTGCCAGTGGCTACTGACTCCTCAAAGTCCTTGGATGTTGTGAGGGATTTGAAAATATATATGTGAAGAGAACTTTTCGTCATAGGAAGTCAGATGCGCTGTTTGTACTTTATGCTCCCAACAAAGTTGGGTGTCCTGCTTCTAAGCAGACGATTTCTCGCTGGATAAACTTCACCATCCAGCATGCATATTCTACGTCAGGCCTGCCATGTCCAAATTCTGTTAAGGCCCTTTTCTACCCGTAATGTGGGTTCTTCCTGTGCGTCTGCCCGGGGTGTCTCGGCTTTGCAGCTTTGCTGGGCAGCTACTTGGTCAGGGTCGAACATGTTTGCTAAGTTCTACCAGTTCGATATTTTGGCCTCTGGTGACCTAAAGTTTGGTCAATCTGTTCTGCAGGAGCCTCCACGCTCTCCCTCCCGTACTGGGAGCTTTGGTACATCCCCATGGTACTAAATGGAACTCCAGCATCCTCTAGGACGTAAGAGAAAATAGGATTTTAATTACCTTCCGGTAAATCCTTTTCTTGTAGTCCGTAGAGGATGCTGGGCGCCCGCCCAGCGCTTCGGTTTCCTGCATGGTTACTTGATTCAGTACTGAGTTGTTCCTTGTTTCAGTACTGCATTGTTACTTGGTTAAGTACTGTTGTTCAGCTGTTGCTGAATATTTGCAAGCCGGTTAGCTTGGCTTTCCTTTTGCTATGTGTGAGCTGGTGTGAATCTCACCACTATCTGTAATTTCCTTCTCTCGAAGTATGTCCGTCTCCTCTGGCCCAATTTCTAGACTGGGTATGGTAGGAGGGGCATAGAGGGAGGAGCCAGCCCACACTATTAAACTCTAAAAGTGCCCATGGCTCCCAAAGGTACTAAATGGAACCCCAGCATCCTCTACGGACTACGAGAAAAGGATTTACCGGTAGGTAATTAAATCTTATTTTCTCTTGTGTCCTAGAGGATACTGGGGTCCAATTTAGTACCATCGGGTATATACGGGTCCTTAGGAGCCTTCAGCACTTTAAGAGTTTAATAGTGTGGGCTGGCTCCTCCCTCTATGCCCCTCCTCCAGACTCCAATTTAGAAAATGTGCCCTGACGAGCCAGTCACAGCTATGGGAGCTCCCAGGAGCTCTCTTAAGTTTTTCAGAGTTTATTATTTTACAGGGAGGCTGCTGACAACAGTCTCCCAGCTTCAAGGGACTTAGGGGGGGAGCAGGAACCAACTTCCTAAAGAGTTTATGGTTCTCTGTTCCGCTGACTGGACACTTAGCTCCTGAGGGAAATGATTGCAAGCCCCACGAGGCAACCCCTCACTCCCGCAGCACAGCCACTGCCCCCTAACAGAGCCAGAAGATAGAAGAGTGGTGAGTACAGCGTCGGCGTCCCAGTAAGCGGGTCACCGGTGCATATTGCGGCACAAGGGTAGGAGCGCAGCTCTAACAGGCTGCGCTCCTGGAGGGCTCAGCAGCATGTACATGCCGGCGCTGGAGGGGCACCCTGGGCCAGCGCAGACACCCTGAACTGGTCAACATGCTAACAGGGGCTAACCGCACTGTTCGAAAGCAACACCTCAGGCCAGTATAAATAATACAAAACTCGGGAGAGCCGCGCGCCATTGCGGGGAGCGGGGCTTTTCCGAGCGGATCCAGCACTCACTAGCGCCATTTTCTCCCTGCAGATCACACAGACAGAACGCTGACAGGGAGCGCTGCCCAAACTCCACTGCGGTACCAGGGTGTTATAGACAGAAGGGGGAGTGTAGTAAGGATTAGTTAACCTATTAAGGTTACCTAAATAGCGCCAAGGTTTTTATCATAATAAAGACTTCAGAGGGCGCGGTGTGGCTGGCTCCTTATACTCTATGGCTCTCAGATATACTCTGGGGGGAAACTGTATCTTACATTTTCGTGTGTGTGTAAGCGTGTGTATCTCACATTACCATGTCTAAGGACTCTGTGTACTCAAGACTGCACTGTAAATTCTCAGCCTTCTGGATCTGAACCTACATGGGTGGATACTTTAAAAGGGGTTATATAAATGCAGTTTTTGAGAAAATCTTTCGAGGATATGATGTATTCAGCCCCCACTACTTCATCTAAAACCCGCCATTCTTACCCACAAAAGCATACACTTGCACAGATTATGCAAGTCGACACTGATACAGACTCTGATTCAGGGAATGGTGATGGGGATATGCAAGGGTGGGATGCTACCCTAGCTAAGGGGGTGCAAATGATGATAGAAGCCATCAGGGAGGTTTTACATATCACAGAGTGTGATACCTGTGCAGGAAGATGAGTCTTATTTTACCTTACATAAGAAATCCTCATTAACCTTCCCAGCGTCTAAGGAATTAAATTCCTTATTTGAAAAATCCTGGGAAAAGCCTGAGAGGACATTCCAAATCCTTAAAAGAATTCTTATTGCTTTTTCTTTCCCTGAGGAAGATAGGAAAAAGTGGGAAAACTCGCCTATAGTGGACGCTTCGGTGTCCAGCTTATCAAAAAAGGTGGTTTTACCGGTCCCTGGCATGGCATCCTTAAAGGAGCCAGCTGACCGCAAGGTTGAGACTACTCTAACGTCACTGTACTCAGCCACAGGGTGGCCCTTAGGACCACTATTGCATGTGCATGGATTTCTAAAGCCATAATAAAGTGGTTCGGCACCTTACTTGAGGAACTGGATTCTATGGATAGGGATAATATTGACTTGTTTTTACGTCACATACAGGATTCTGCAGGTTTCATGGCAGAGGCCATGAAAGACATTGGTCTACTTAATGCAAGAGAAACATCCAGGGCAGTCTCGGCGCGCAGAGGACTCTGGCTACGCCAATGGACTGCGGATGCAAAATCCAAGAAAAGCGTAGAAACCCTCCCCTTCACGTGGATATCCAAGGCTACGGCGGGTAAGTCGACTTTTCTTCCTTCCGCAGCTGCACCTGCTAGGAAATCATACCCTACATCAACACTGCAGTTCTTTTGTACAGCAAAATCAAAGAAAACCAGAGGTAACCCGACCTTCTTTAGGGGAGGTCGAGGAAAAGCTAAAAAGCCTGCAGCAACAGGTTCCCGGGAACAGAAATCAGTTTCTGTTTCCTCAAAATCCTCAGCATGACGGTGGACCTCTCAGCCTGGAGATCGGTCAGGTGGGAGCAAGACGTAAGGATTTCAGTCACGTTTGGGCAATGCCTAGATTATGCCCAAACGTGACCACAATAGGTTGAACTCATGGACAATTGTCTTTTTTCAACCTTAGATACTATGTTACCCCTGGGTAAGAGAGATTGTTGCCCAGGGTTACAGGCTGGAGTTCCAGCAGATCCCACCTCACAGATTTTTCAATTCAGGATTACCAGTTTCGCCGACAAAGTGCAAATCTACAAGAACGATTAAAAAATTGGTTCAAGCAAATGTGTTCCAGTTACACATCTGCTACTGGGCAAGGGTTACTACTCAAACCTGTTTGTGGTACCAAAACCGGATGTTTCGGTCAGACCAATACTGAACCTAAAGTCATTGAACCATTACCTGAAGGTATTCAAATTCAAGACTGAGTCTCTGAGAGCGGGGATCTCATGTCTGGAGGAAGTGGTATTCCTAGTATCCTTGGTGTCACAACTGAAGGTTTTAGCTGACAGGAGGAAGCCTCAGTTGTAGGGGCTGAGAGGAACTTAAACCGGGGAGGTTTAATCAGACCCCTGGACATGTAAGTGTTAAAAGGAAACCCGTAGGTGTGACCATGACAACCAGGTAAAAGTAAATTAAAAGTTTATTGACAAACTCCGTGTAACAACAGACCGCAAATGATGACAGTGGCAATAAATAATATTCCTGGAACACTTTGACCATGGAAGCTGTAACAGAGCACTGGTAGGTTAAGAACAGCTGTTAAAGTCCTTGATGGAAAAACCTTACCAGGCCTGGCTGTAGTAGTGCAGATAACCAAGGAACATGCTAGTAGATGGAATAGATGAAGCTGGTAACTTGAATCAGCTGTTGTGTTTGCTGGATAGAACCAGCCAGGTGGTAAGACACGGAGTGGATGCTGAGTGGAATCAGCCAGGTGATAAAGTCACTGAGTGAATGCTGGATGGAACCAGCCAGGTGATGATACACGGAGTGGAAACTGTAAGATGCTAGGGAGCGTGGAAACAGAGGAGTTGAAGGATGATTACCGGTGATAGTAGATACTGCTGATAAGTAGAAATCCTGCTGGAACAACACCGGCACTTTAAGGATACTGGAATCTGCTGGAAGTAGATGGGTTAATAGCTGGAAGCTGGATCAGCCACAGAGGACTGCAGAGTCAGGCTGCACCGCAGGATGGTAGGCAGGTGCGGGTCTCTTAGTGGATGCTGGAGACAGGAGCTGGAACCTGGAAAACCAACCACAGGAGAGAGAGACTGGAACAAGGTATGACAAACAAAGCACTGACGATTTGCTAGCCCAGGCACAGGATACTTATACCTGCAGCAATGCAGGTATTAGCTGGGCAATTATGCAGATTTCCAGGCAGTGGATTGGAGGAACTGAAGCATGTGATTGAATCCAACATGGCTGCGCCCATGTTAGAACTTGGAGGGAAAACTGGTTTGGAAATCCATGTGGAAACATAACTGTAATGGCGGCGCCGGCCACAGAGGACAGGAGACGCCATGCAGGATTCAAACATGGCGCCGCTGTGACAGCGTCTCAGCGTGACAGGAGGGATATGCAGAATGTGGACACAGATAAGATCCGGCCTTGGAACGCTGAGCCAGCCTCAGGAGACATCTGAAAGGCAAGTAATGGCGTCCAGATACCTGGATCGTGACAGCACGCCCCCTTTAGGAGTGGCCCCAGGACACTTCTTAGGCTTTAGAGGAAACTTTGAGTGGAAATTCCGGACCAAGATAGGAGCATGGACATCTGAGGCATTGGTCCAAGAGCGTTCTTCAGGACCATAGCCCTTCCAGTCAATAAGATACTGCAACTGACCGTAACGGAAACGTGAGTCCAGAATCTTGGCCACCTCATACTCGACTCCCGTTGAGTCTGAACTTTAGGAGCTGGAGGAAGTGCAGAATGAAACCGATTCAGTATCAGCGGTTTCAACAGGGAAACATGGAATGTTCTGGGTATTTTCAAGAAGGGAGGTAACTGGAGTCTGTAAGCAACGTCCTTCCTCAGAAAGCGCTTGAGCAGGGAGACGCATTAAAACGGGGACGTGTGGAGAGGAGCTGCTGCCCGGAGCCGGTGGAGATTTTACGAACACTGGGACTTTGCGGTGACTATGCCAAGGGCTAGCAGTCCTTAACCATATGGATGTCTTCAAATATTTTATGCTGTTTTAAATCAGATGTTTTGTGAGTGCATTCTTTTATTAAATACTTGTCTTTATAAAAAGACGGTGTTGCACTATCATTACTATCATTTTTATTCAAAGTATTGAGGAGGAAGATCCCGTTCCAAAATGAATGCCATCCTTCATGTTCTGTGATTATCTGCATGCAATCTGATTTGCATCCTTATGTGAGTGGGACTGAGACAACTTTAAATACCCACATATAATTTCAAAACAGTTTTGCACTATGTTCTGTACATTCTATGTTTTGTAGCTTCAAACCAAGCCAGCTGCAACTTTCATGTGAAAATATTGGTTATGTTTTCAAACTGAGATAGTTGTGAAGAACCGGAATTCCTTGTGATTACACTGTGTGAGTTTTACTCTGATAGTATATAAGTAGCGCCACGTGGAGTTTCAAATTTTCCATTTTCTGTACCATTTTAGAATCACGGTGAAAGGTTCTCTTCTGGGCTCCAAGGCTGCTACTAGTATTTTAGCGCACTAGGGGGTCTCTCTTTCTTGGGTCTGAGGATGGTAAACTGTAGAAAACTTTAACTTGACTTGGAGGGCTTGACACAAACTTCGCCAAAATTTGGCTACGAATTGTACTCCACGATCGGAGATGATCTCTTCAGGAAGACCGTGAAGTCGGAAGATCTCTTGGATAAACACTTGAGCCAACTTGGAAGCTGATGGAAGACCGGTGAGGGGTATGAAATGTGCCATCTTGGTGAACAGGTCAACTACCACCCAGATGGTATTAAACTTGTTGCACATAGGCAGGTCTGTAACAAAGTCCATCGACAAATGGGTCCACGGTCGACGGGGAACAGATAATGGAACCAGTTGCCCTGCAGGCGACTGGCGGGAGACTGTGTTGGGCACACTTCGGGCAAGAAGCAATAAACTCCATGACGTCCTTCTTCAGAGTTGGCCACCAGTAGGAACTAGAAATAAATTCAAGGGTTTTCTGAATGCCTGTATATCCGGCAAAACGGGAAGCATGGGCCCAATGCATGAGCTTCTTCCTTAACACCGGCTTCTCAATACTTTTCCCTGGTGGAGGCGTAGTCCATCCCTACCGTGGAGAATGCCAACGGATTAATAATAGGATGCTTGTCCGCAGACTCCGACTCATTTTCTTGCTCCCATGACCGGGAAAGGGCATCGGCCTTGCGATTCTGAAAACCCGGACAGAACTGGAGTTTAAAGTCGAACCTGGAAAAGAAAAGTGCCCATCTGGCCTGACGAGAGTTAAGACATTGTGCGCTTTTCAGATATAAAAGATTCTTGTGGTCGGTAAGTATAGTGATTGAATGAGAAGCTCCCTCCAACAGATATCTCCACTCCTCTAGAGCGAGCTTGATGGCTAGCAACTCCTGGTCGCCAATGGCATAGTTGCGCTCAGCTGGGGAGAACTTCCGGGAGAAGAAACTGCAAGGACGTAGATGGCCATCTTTAGCCCTCTGGGATAACACTGCTCCTACTCCAATGGAGGAGGCATCCACCTCTAAGATGAAAGGAGAGTCGATGTCGGGCTGTTTCAGAACTGGTGCAGAGATGAAACGTTGCTTTAGGAAATTAAAAGCTTGCGTAGTTTCTTCAGACCACTTGGACAGGTTAGCACCCTTCTTGGTTAATGCAGTGATAGGCGCCACAATGGTGGAAAAGTCTCGTATAAACTTTCTGTAATAATTGGCGAACCCTAAGAACCTTTGGACCCCTTTTGAGGGTTAAGGGTATCGGCCAATTCTGGATTGCTTGCAGTTTCTCAAGATCCATCTCTAGTCCGGAACCGGACACAATGTAACCTAGAAACGGAATGGATTTAACTTTAAAAACACATTTCTCCAATTTGCAATAGAGATGATTGACACGGAGACGGGACAGAACCTCCTTTACCCAAAAACGATGTTCCTCTAGATTATTGGCAAAGATGAGGATATCATCTAGATATACCACGACATGGCGGTATAAGATGTCTCTGAAGATCTCATTGACAAAATGCTGGAAGACAGCTGGAGCATTGCTCAATCCGAAGGGCATGACGAGGTACTCATAATGTCCATCACGGGTGTTTAAAGGCGGTCTTCCACTCGTCACCCTCACGGATCCGGATGAGATTGTAGGCACCCCTCAAATCCAACTCTGTAAAGATGGTTGCTCCGCTGACTCTATCGAAGAGCTCTGTAATCAAGGGTAAAAGATACCGGTTCTTGACGGTAATGTCGTTCAGACCTCTGTAGTCGATGCACGGCCGCAGACCACCATCTTTCTTAACGAAGAAGAAGCCTGCGCCAGCTGGAGAAGAAGGTCGGATAAAACCCTTCGCCAGGTTCCCTTTGATGTGCTCCTCCATGGAGTGCGTCTCAGGCAGAGACAATGGATAAGTTCGGCCTCGAGGTGGAACCTTCCCTGGAATGAAATCAATTGGGCAGTCCCATTCTCTGAGGAGGAAGGATATCAGCAGAAGCTTTACTGAACACGTCCGTGTAGTCTTGATATGGAGGAGGTGGAACATCAGAAGACCTGGGGAAAGAAGAACAAGCAGGAAGCATTTGGACAAACAGGTTTCAGCACAGGAGGGACCCCATGCTAGTATCTGCGTAGTCGTCCAGTCAATCGATGGATTGTGGAGGCGGAGTCATGGAAGGCCCAAAACCACTGGATGTGTGGCTCTTGGAATCACTAGGAAGGAAATAAATTCTGCATGAAGAACTCCCACTCTCAGACGAACTGGTAGAGTCCTTAGAGAAATAACTGCGTCAAATATCTTGCTGCCATCCACTGCAGTCAAGGAGATGGACGAGGAAAGTCTCTCGGTGGGTAGGGACCACCGTTTAACATAAGCTTCGGTTATGAAATTCCCAGCTGCTCCGGAATCAAGAAGGGCAATGATGTTCCTGTAACGTTGAGCAATTTGAAGCGAGACTGGGAGATTACAATCATGAGGAGATGGAGAGGAGAGCATTACTCCTAGCCGACCCTCTCCTTGGCGAGCTAGGACTTGAAGTCCCGGACGTTTGGGACAGGCATTGATTGCGTGAGACGGAGCTGCACAGTAGAGACAGAGGAACTCGGAAAGACATCTTCGGCGCTCAGCAGGGGATAGACGGGAACGACCAATTTGCATGGGCTCATCTTCGGACAGAGACGGTTGACGAGGAGGAGGAGCAGAGGATTTTGGAGTGGATGACCTTCCCCGCTCAATTGCTCTTTCGCTGAACCGTAGATCAACCTTCGTGCATAATGAAATTAGCTCATCCAACTTAGAGGGCAAGTCTCTGGTAGCTAACTCATCCTTTATGTGCTCAGATAAGCCATGCCAGAATGCAGCATACAGGGCCTCGTCGTTCCATGCCAGTTCGGATGCCAGGATTTGGAACTGTATTAGATACTGTCCCACAGTACGTGTTCCCTCGCGTAAACGGAGAATCTCAGATGAAGCAGAGGCTACCCGGCCTGGCTCGTCGAAGATGCGCCTGAATGTTGCCACAAAGTCAGTATAGGAGGACAGCAGGGGATCAGACTTCTCCCATAAAGGTGATGCCCAGTCAAGGGCTGAGCCGCTGAGAAGGGAGATGATATAGGCAATTTTAGTACGGTCACTGGGGAAATTGCCAGGTTGAAGCTCGAAATGGATTTCGCATTGGTTGAGAAATCCCTTGCAGAACCTTGGAGATCCATCACATTTTGCTGGCGTTGGAAGATGAAGACGTGGAATGGAAATGGGCAAGGTGGGTGGGGTTACAGCTGGTGTCACTGTAGTGGACGCACCGGACGTGTCAGGTTCACGGAGGGTCGTTTGAATCCCATCCAGCTGCGTAGAGAGATCCTGGAGACAGCAGATTATATGGCCTTGTGCAGCCTCCTGATGTTCAAGTCGGGCTGCCAGTTCTTGCATCGGCCTAACCGCTTGATCCTGGTCTCCGGCGGGATTCATATGGTCAGTGCTTACTGTCACAACTGAGGGTTTTAGCTGACAGGAGGAAGCCTCAGTTGTAGGGGCTGAGAGGAACTTAAACCGGGGAGGTTTAATCAGACCCCTGAACATGTAAGTGTTAAAAGGAAACCCGAAGGTGTGACCATGACAACCAGGTAAAAGTAAATTAAAAGTTTATTGACAAACTCCATGTAACAACAGACAGCAAATGATGACAGTGACAATAAATAATATTCCTGGAACACTTTGACCATGGAAGGTGTAACAGAGCACTGGTAGGTTAAGAACAGCTGTTAAAGTCCTTGATGGAAAAACCTTACCAGGCCTGGCTGTAGTAGTGCAGATAACCAAGGAACATGCCGGTAGATGGAATAGATGAAGCTGGTAACTTGAATCAGCTGTTGTGTTTGCTGGATAGAACCAGCCAGGTGGTAAGACACGGAGTGGATGCTGAGTGGAATCAGCCAGGTGATAAAGTCACTGAGTGAATGCTGGATGGAACCAGCCAGGTGATGATACACGGAGTGGAAACTGTAAGATTGCTAGGGAGCGTGGAAACAGGAGTTGAAGGATGACTACCGGTGGTAGTGGATACTGCTGATAAGTAGAAATCCTGATGGAACAACACCGGCACTTTAAGGATACTGGAATCTGCTGGAAGCAGATGGGTTAATAGCTGGAAGATGGATCAGCCACGGAGGACTGCAGAGTCAGGCTGCACCGCAGGATGGTAGGCAGGTGCGGGTCTCTTAGTGGATGCTGGAGACAGGAGCTGGAACCTGGAAAAACAACCACAGGAGAGAGAGACTGGAACAAGGTATGACAAACAAAGCACTGACGATTTGCTAGCCCAGGCACAGGATACTTATACCTGCAGCAATGCAGGTATTGGCTGGGCAATTATGCAGATTTCCAGGCAGTGGATTGGAGGAACTGAAGCATGTGATTGAATCCAACATGGCTGCGCCCATGTTAGAACTTGGAGGGAAAACTGGTTTGGAAATCCATGTGGAAACATAACTGTAATGGCGGCGCTGGCCACAGAGGACAGGAGACGCCATGCAGGATTCAAACATGGCGCAGCTGTGACAGCGCCTCAGCGTGACAGGAGGGATATGCAGAATGTGGACACAGATGAGATCCGGCCTTGGAACGCTGAGCAAGCCTCAGGAGACATCTGAAAGGCAAGTAATGGCGTCCAGATACCCGGATCGTGACACTTGGACATCAAAGATGCATACCTTCACGTTCCAATCTGGCCTCCGCACCAAGCCTATCTACGATTTGCACTACAGGACTGTCATTATCAGTTCCAGCACCGAGGGTATTCACATAGGTTATGGCAGAGATGATGCTCCTTCTCTGCAAACAGGGAGTCAACATAATTCCATACCTGGATGATCTTCTGATAAAAGCATCCTCCAAGGAGAGTATTGCTCTATCAACTCAGCTACTTCAGGAACATGGGTGGCTCCTGAATCTTCCAAAATCACATTTGGAGCCGACAAGAAGACTGCCCTTCCTGGGGATGATACTCGACATGGAAGTACAGATTGTGTTTCTACCAGTGGAGAAAGCGTTGGTAATCCAATCAATGGTCCGGGATGTCCTGAAGCCAGCGTGGATATCGGTTCCACAGTGCATTCGCCTTCTGGGAAAGATGGTGGCCTCCTACGAGGTTCTACAGTTCGGGCGATTCCATGCCAGGTTCTTCCAACTGGATCTCCTGGACAAGTGGTCCGGATCTCATCTTCACATGCACCAGCGGGTACGCCTGTCGCCGAAAGCCAGAATTTCACTACTTTGGTGGCTGTAGACTTCTCACCTACTCGAGGGATGCAGGTTCGGGATACAAAATTGGATCCTTCTAACCACGGCTGCAAGTCTCAGAGGTTGGGGGGCAGTCACACAATGGGAAAACTTCCACGGAAGGTGGTCACGTCAGGAAGCCGTCCTTCCCATAAACATTCTGGAACTAAGGGCCATATACAACGGCCTTCTACAAGTGGCACATCTTCTGCAAGATCAAGCCATTCAGTTTCAGTCGGACTATGTAACAGCGGTGTCCTACATAAACGGACAAGGCGGAACAAAGAGCAGAGCGGCAATGGCAGAGGTAACCAGAATCCTCCTCTGGGCAGGAAGACACGCGATGGCGCTGTCAGCAATCTTCATTCTGGGAGTGGACAACTGGGAAGCAGACTTCTTCAGCAGACGCGATCTCCATCCAGGAGAATGGGGCCTCCATCAGGAGGTGTTCGCAGAGGTGACAAACCGTTGGGGAGTACCTCAAATAGATATGATGGCATCTCATCTCAACAAGAAGCTTCGGAGTTATTGTTCCAGGTCAAGAGACCCACAAGCAGTGGCAATGGACGCCCTGGTAACTCCGTGGGTGTTCAAGTCAGTGTATGTATTCCCTCCACTTCCACTCATCCCAAGAATTCTCAAACTTGTAAAAAGAACAAGAATTCAGGCGATCCTCATTGCTCCAGTTTATTACACATTCATAAAATGAGGTTTTCTACTCCTCAATTAATAAAAAAGAAGATACTATAAGACATTTAATATCATGGGTAAATGTACCACTAGTTTTCCCCTCCGTAGTTCTTAAAAGCCACAGAATCTGGCTACGACTCATGCTGCATTCACACCGCAAATGCCGGATCCTACCCGGTAAGGGAAACGTGTCCTTACCGGGTGGGATCCGGCATTTGCGCTCCGTTGCAGGCTTTCCGACCCGGCAATATACCGGGTCGGTTGCCATAGCAACGGAGCTCAGCAGCAGCAGCAGGGGCGGGGGTGGAGGCGGCGTCGGGAGATGAGCTCATCTCCAGCGCCGCCTCTCCCTATCTTGTGAATGGGAACCGTGTCGCATCGACACGGCTCCCATTCACACCGCAACTGACCCGGTAATCAACCCGGGTAAAACCCTTCTTTTTTACCGGGTTGATTTACCGGGTCAGGCGACCCGCTAAATCTGCCAGTGTGCTTTCACATCGCACACTGACCCGGGTCGACACGGCAATATGCCGTGTCGATACCAGGTTATTTGTGCGATGTGAAAGGGGTATCAGTTAATTGAGGAGAAAACCTCATTTTATAAATGTGTAATAAACTGTATACATATTTTACTGTGATATTGGTGAAATTGACCCTTTATTATTTGAATTAACAGCCGGCGCCAGTACCCTCTCTTTTTTTTGTATTTATATATTCAGGGGATTTGACCTCCCCTCTACAGGCTGCCGCTGACAGCGCACTCTCTATTCTGTTATATTATATACTATTATACATCGATACATACATACATAAAAATATATATAGATATACTGTATCAAAAATATATATATTACAATAATAATAAATAGTGCTCTAAGAGCTACAACACATGAGGCAAATTTGCACGTTTTCCGGAAATTGCAAATGTAATAGCAAAAGTTTTTTTTACATATACCAAAGATCGCAAGTGAAAAATCGCATCCAGATGATTTCCCATTGAAAACAATGAAAATCGCAAATGTAATAGGATGCGATTTTTTTCACTTGCACACAAAAACAACCTTACCAAAAATCGCCAGAATAATAGACCAGGTTACGACTGGCGATTTTGGGAGAAGCATGCAGAGATCAGTGTGATCTGTGCAGCTGTGCATGCTTCTGTCTGTAAAAGTAAAGGAAGTGTTAAAAAAAAAAAAAAAATTACGTGCATGTCCCCCCCAAAAGCATAACCAGCCCGGGGCTCTTTGAGCTGGTCCTGGTTGCAAAAATACGGGGAAAAATTGACTGGGGGTTCCCCGTATTTAAACAACCAGCACCGGGCTCTTGGACTGGTCCTGGTTAGAAGTAGGGGCCCACCGTATTTTTGAAACCAGCACCAGGCTCCACTAGCCAGGAAAGTGATGCCACAGCCTGGGGACACTTTTATACAGGTCCCTGTGGCCGCAACATCACTTCCCCCAACTAGTCACCCCTGGCCAGGGTTCCCTAGGGGAGGGGGGACACCTTAAATAAAGGGAATGTCGCGACTTCCTGTGACTCCTGTCACTAGAGGACCCGGCAGCCAATCAGGGAGCGCCATGCCATAGCGCTCCTCTGATTGGCTGAGCGCTCCTGGCCTATCAATCAGGCAGAGCGCATAGGCTATCATGGAGGATCGCGGTCCTCCATTATAGTCAATGGTGGGAAAATTGCAGTGTGCTATAGACCGTGAGGTTAATTGAGGTCACCTCCTTGGACCAAAGAGGACCGATCTACACTGGATTCTAGGTGATTATATTGGTTTTTTTTTTTACAGGTACCTTAATGGATTCTACTTGGACAAGGGGACCACACAGTTCCCATCATAGGCCAGAATGGAGCTGTGCTAAGCTCCATTTAACCACTGCATTCCGCCTGATTGACAGGCCAGGAGCACACAGCCAATCAGGAGAGCGCCATGACGTGGTGCTCCCTTATTGGCTGGCGGGATCTCCAGTGACAGTAGTCATGGGGGGTACCGGCATTCGGGAAAAGGGGTTTCCTGTGTAAACTGGAACCCCTTTAGTGGGGGGGGGGGGGGGGGGGTTCGTTTTTTTTTTTTTTAACCCTGTGGATTCTACATGGAACAAAGAGGACCGATCATCACTGGAAAATAGGTGAGTATTTTGGGCTTTTCTTTACTTGTTTACAATTGGATTCTACGTTGACAAGGGGACCGATGGGCTTTGTGGGACACAAGGTAAGTATGTGTGAGTGTTTAAGTGTGCATGTATATTAATTAAAGTAAAACAATATATTTTTTTATACAAAGGCTATCAGCCCCCCATCCACCGCCCAGGGATAGGGGGGACAGCCTCAGGCTTCACCCCTGGCCCTTGGGTGCCTGGAGGGGGGGACCCGTTGATTTAAGGGGTCCCCACTCTCCCCAGGTACCCCGACCAGGGTTGACTAGACTGGGGGGGCTAAGGCCACGTCCGCAGGAACCTACATAAATGTGTCCCCCGGCTGTGGCATTATCTTCTCGGCTAGTGGAGCCCGGTGCTGGTTTTAAAAATATGGGGAACCCTACGTCTTTTGTCCCTGGTGTTTTTGGAACCAGGGCCGGTACAAGAACCCGGTGCTGGTTGTCTAAATACAGGGGGACCCCAGTCAATTTTTCTCCGGTATTTAAACTACCAGGACTGGCTCAAGGAGCCCGAGGCTGGTTATGCTTAGGAGGGGGGACCCCACGCAAATTTCTTTTTTACATTTTTAACTATTTCTGAACCTTTTCCACAGAGAAGCATGCACGGATCTCACTGATCCGTGCATGACTATCTGAACACGCCAGCAAAATGCAGGTCTATTTGAAAGCTTTTTTTTTTTTTTTTTACGAATTCTATGCTTTCCCGGCAGTGTTTGGCTATTGTCGGCAGTGATTGAGAATACAAATTCTTAGTAAATTACCAAGTTGTATAAAGTACAACAGAGATTCTCTAATGCTGACAATCTACAGTACTGTGTTGCTCGAACCAGAGGCGGAACTACCGGCAGTGCAAGCAGTGCGTTGCACTGGGGCCCGCCTCTGTCCAGGGGCCCAAGCATGTAATGAGTCAAACTGACTCATTACATGCCGCTGTGCGCTGCGGCGAGGAGAGGAGAGGAGCGGCGCGCACTGCAGCAGTACGGGGTAAGGAGCAGGAGGGAGGCGGAGGAGCGAGCCGCAGCAGCGCTTTGTTACTGGTGGAGGCGCTGCTGCTGCTGCCCCTCTGCTTCACTATAGGCTGTTCTGAGAACAGCCTATAGTGAAGCAGAGGGGCAGCAGCGCCTCCACCAATAACACAGCGCTGCGGCTCCCTCCTCCACCTCCCTCCTCCTTCTCTACTGCCCGGGAAGCTGCACAAGGAGCCTGAGCCAACAGAGATGGTAAGTATAATTCTTTCTTTCGCCTGCCGCTATGTATAAAAAAGGGAGAATCTGCCTGCCGCTATGTGTAAAAGGGGAGAATCTGCCTGCCGCTATGTGTAAAAAGGGAGAATCTGCCTGCCGTTATGTGTAAAAAGGGGAATCTGTGAGCTGTAAGGTGTAAAAGGGTCTCTATCTGGTGTAGTGGTGCTACTGTGCGGCGTAATTTGAAGAATGGAGGCTACTGTGCACCGTTTTATAAATTGGTATTATTTTGTGGACACACCCCTTCGCCACGAAGCAACGCCACTATGTATTTTTGCGCACTGCCCCTGGGATGGACTTGGATGGGATGGGGGGGGGGGGGGGGTCCCAAAGCATTTTGTCGCACCTGGACCCACCGCTTGCTTGTTCCGCCACTGGCTCGAACAGCTAGTTGCGTCAGAATACACTAATTTATATTTACTGGTATATATACAGGTGCTCATTACCGCTGTGTATTTTAGATAGTGGAATGAGTCGCTCCTGCAGATTTACCCTGATTTATGTGAAACCTGTGTGTACTCTTCCATTGAATGTTTTACTATGGATTACACAGAAAAAAATAATAATAAAATGAATGTCAGGGGGAAAAAAAATATAGATTGGCACTTTGGGAATCTAACTCGGGACCCTCAGCGTGGGAGGTGGGAGCCTTCACCGTTAGCCCATGTCGCTGCATGGAAGATACAAAAGTTAATGAGTAAAAGTAATGCAAGCAGCGATTCCTTCCCATTGGTGTTCGTTTATGCTGTTAGGGGACTGGAACGCTCATATTGTGCACTTTACATACTGTTAAATCAATGAGCTACATTATTCCTTTCACAGATTAGTTGCATCTGCATACACAAGTGTTTTAACACGTTCGTTTGCGTCTGAATAAACAATTTTTATTTATTTTTTTTACTCTCCGTCTGACCATCGGTCATCATATGTGTGTATGCTATGCAGTACAGGACTGTATATTAACATTACAGTCGTCACTGACCATTTGCCAGAGTTTGTACTGTAGATCAATCCGCCGCTATTCAAACTAAAGTACTGGATTAGTGGAGCATTAGCCACCCAGTGGTGGAGATGTGTATTGCATGCTCGTGCCTTAATGCACCTGTCCGTGATTAAACTTAGCAATCTAAGCTATCGCCTAGGCGTGACTAAACCTCCGTCTAGGCGCAGAAACAGTCAAGATAATGGAGGGCCCATCTGTATCTCTGATGTAACCCTAAAAAGTTACTTTGATTGGGGGGATGATTCTTCGTTTCCCCAATAGCTTGGCCACCTGTTTCCATTCGGCCTCTGTTTCGGGTGTTTCCCATGTGTCCTCATAATTATTCAGAAACACTTCAAATCTATTCTGGTACTCAAATCTGGTTGGCCTGTCCCTTATTCTCCATCTAGGGGTTCCCCATTCGTTGTAATCATTTGATCTTTTTTTCTTTTTCTTTTTTTTACGTATTCTGTTGATATAACCTATTCTCATCATAGAATTGTACCTTATTTCGTTCTCTGGAGCGGTGATTATTAGTTGAATATGAATTGTTTCTTAATCTTTTATTATAAATCCTTACTGTTCCTTTTGCAGAGTCATCTCTATCCATCTTGTCATCCTTCCTTAATATTAGGGATCTTTCATATTCTTCAACTTTTCTATTTTGCCTGCAGGTCATGTTCTTTAAAACCTGCACTCCCAACATGTATTTTCAATGCTTCCTGGACCATCTCAATTTCCATTTTCAATTAGAGTCGGAAACTGCCGTTTTGTCGGACGTCAGTTTCCGACTGGAATAGGAAGGGGAAATCCGACTTTCCGGAAAGCACGTGGATCGGCGGAATAGCCGCCGATCCGTGTGCTGCTGTTGGAAACGGGGGCCAAAGTCGGATTGAGAAGTTGAGACGGTGGAGTTGTTTTGGGGGGTGTGGGGTCCGGCGGGTGGGTGAGGAGGACAGGAGAGGAGATGGTGCAGGGAGCGGTTGTTACCTGCTGGAGCCGGGGGGTCCTCCAGCAAGAGCCGGGTGAGTGCCGTGAGCTCCTGCTACGCTGCTGCAATGTTTCCTGCTCTCCACGCTGCAATGACCTGCTAGAGGGACAGAGCAGGGGGGCACCTGATCAGTGTCCTTTGAAAATCATTTCCGACTTTAAAAACTGTCAGAATGATTGTTGAGAATGGCCAAATCCGGCAGGATCCTGTCGGATTGTCCGTTCATTGAATAGGTCCTGTCGGATCCATTCCGACAAATGCATGTCGGAATGGATCCAACTTTAATTGAATATACCCTAAGTCTCCATTATTCTTAGGCATTTTACCTTTCAAATAAACATTTCTTCTCTCCAACCTTTCTGAAACACATTGTAAAGTTGACATCATGTGTTGTTCACCTGCAGCCCAAAACCACGGTTAGGATACCAAAGAACAAACATACAGAATTTATTAGGTGCTGATTCTGTTCCTAGAGCATTATCTCCAACTACCTCTTTTTCTCTCTCTTGGATAGAGGTATAAAAACAGCTATTTAAGGGTTATAAATTAATAGGTGGAAACAAAATGATATAACAAATCAATTGATATTTTGAACCCATTTACCAGTGATAGCCGACAGAATTAATAAAGAAAGAAAACCAGAGGAAAATGTCTGTTTTTTCTAAAAAAAAACAACACGTGATTGTATGTAAAATTGTGATTGATGAAATACCGGCCTTATGTTTAGTTGTATGTACAAAATTACAAAAAAATATATTTCTTTATAATAATTCTTGTACATGTGTTGGTAATATTCTCTCTGAGAACAGCAGCGCTTCATTTCTTTGTATATGGTCTTTTCTGAAAAAATGGATTATCCAGTTAACTCCTTTTGAAGGGGTATGGGTCGCTGGGTCGACACAATTTAGGTCGACAGTCATTAGGTCAACCACTATTGGTCGACATGCATTAGGTCGACAGGGTCACTAGTTTGACAGGGTCATTAGGTCAACATGTAGTACCAGGTCAAAAGGTTGACTTGAGTTTTTTTACTTTTTTTACTTTTTTTGGTGTCGTTTTCTTCGTAAAGTGATGGGGAACCCCAATCAGTGCACCATGTCACCTCACATGGCTCGCTTCGCTCTCCATGCTTCGGGCAATGTTACTATTCCCAATCGTAGTCCGCATGGATCGTAAAGTATGAGAGTCCAAAAATGTAAAAAAAAACAGTGAAAAATGCATGTTGACCTTTTGACCTGCTGACCCATTTGACCTCTCGACCTAATTACCGTATCCCCTTTGAAGCTGCAGCAGTCAGAGAGAAAAAAGAGGTAGATATAGATATTGCTCTAGGAACAGTATTAACGCCTAGTAAGTTCTTATATTTGTTATTTGGTATCCTAACAATTATTGTAGATGATACAGTATGCAGGATTATTGCAGATGATACAGTATGCAGGATTATTGCAGATGATACAGTATGCAGGATTATTGCAGATGATACAGTATGCAGGATTATTGCAGATGATACAGTATGCAGGATTATTGCAGATGATAACAGTATGCAGGATTATTGTAGATACAGTATACAGGATCATTGCAGATGATGCAGTATGCAGGATTATTGCAGATTATACAAGTGATATACTATGCAGGATTATTGCAGATGATACAAGCAATATACTATGCAGGATTATTGCAGATGATACAGTATGCACAATTATTGCAGATGATACTGTATGCAGGATTATTACAGATGATACAAGTAATATACTATGCAGGATTATTGCAAATGATACAGTATGCAGGATTATTGTAGATGATACATTATGCAGGATTATTGCAGATGATACAAGTAATATACTATGCAGGATTATTGCAAATGATCAGTATGCACAATTATTGCAGATGATACTGTATGCAGGATTATTACAGATGATACAAGTAATATACTATGCAGGATTATTGCAAATGATACAGTATGCAGGATTATTGTAGATGATACAGTATGCAGGATTATTGTAGATGATACAGTATGCAGGATTATTGCAGATGATACAAGTAATATACTATGCAGGATTATTGCAAATGATACTGTATGCAGGATTATTGTAGATGATACAGTATGCAGGATTATTGCAGATGATACAAGTAATATACTATGCAGGATTATTGCAGATGATACAGTATGCAGAATTATTGCAGATGATACAAGTAATATACTATGCAGGATTATTGCAAATGATACAGTGTGCAGAATTATTGTAGATACAGAATGCTGATTTATTGCAGATGATACAAGGGTAATATACTATGCAGGATTATTGCAGATGATACAAGTAATATACTATGCAGGATTATTGCAGATACAGGATTACTGCAGATGATACAAGCAATATACTATGCAGGATTATTGCAGATTATACAGTATGCAGAATTATTGCAGATGATACTGTGTACAGGATTATTGCAGATGATACAGTATGCAGGATTATTGCAGATGATACTGTATGCAGTATTATTGCAGATGATTCAAGTAATATACTATGCAGGATTATTGCAGATGATACAGTATGCAGAATTATTGCAGATGATACAAGTAATATACTATGCAGGATTATTGCAAATGATACAGTGTGCAGAATTATTGTAGATGATACAGGATGCTGGATTATTGCAGATGATACAAGTAATATACTATGCAGGATTATTGCAGATGATACAAGTAATATACTATGCAGGATTATTGCAAATGATACAGGATTATTGCAGATGATACATGCAATATACTATGCAGGATTATTGCAGATGATACAGTATGCAGAATTATTGCAGATGATACTGTATGCATGATTATTGCAGATGATTCAAGTAATATACTATGCAGGATTATTGCAGATGATACAGTATGCAGAATTATTGCAGATGATACAAATAATATACTATAATTTTGGCTCCCCCCTCCACCCCAACCTAAATTCACAATATGCTGCACTTCAGTGGGTGACAGGGAGAGGCAGAAGGTGACAGCGTAAATCAGGGGGAGACAGAGGGTGACAACGGAGGGCAAGAGAAGGCAGAGAGTGACAGGAGGAGGCAGTGAGTGACAGGGAGAGACAAAGGATGACGGGTACAAGATCATTGTCCTGCATGGTGTGGAGATAAATATATCCATGGTAAGGACAGGAACACAGCAGCCTCTGCTCTGTCTGTGACAGGGACCCCGACCTCTTGTGAATTCCTCAGTTTGGCACTCGGTCAGGCAGACTCTGACAGTGCCAGTTGACCAGTTGTGAGCTGCCTGTAAGTCACATACAGCATAATGTGCAGCTGTCTGTTAGAGGCTGTGATCATCAGTGCCGATAGGTGTCAGGACTCCTCTATCAGTCTAGAACACACACAAGGTCAGCCATGCCTCCCTAAGGTAAGGGGCAGGTCCCTTAGGCAGTGGGGTCCACTCTGCTCTATGCACTGGGCTATTCATTCAATATTGCTCAAAATGGTGTATGTGGGGGGGAAACTCACTGCTTATCTGGGCAGCAGAGGGCCCCTTAGTCCTCAGGAGCCCCGATGCAATGCTCCTGCTGCATCAATGGTAGTTCCACCTCTGGAATGTATGAATAGTTCAGCAGAGGTTCATTTGATGCATTGTCACTCTGGAAAAGCAGGAGGCGGCATGTGGTACCCAGAAATTAAGATGTGAGGAGCATTTAGATGCAGAGCAGTTTAGTTTAGCAAAATGGTGTAGATCCTATACAGGAAAAAGGGGGGACTGGACTGCACACCCTATTTTTAAACATAATAATAGGTACTACCATGCTGAGACTTCTAGTGCCATACAGGAGAAAGAAAAATGCTGATGCACACTCTAAGCACTAAGGGGCTCATTCCGACTTGATCGCTAGGCTGCATTTTTGTACAGCCTGTGATCAGGTCTGAACTGCGCCTGCGTAGGCACCGCAGTGTGCAGGCACATCGCATCGGTACAAAGCGGATCGCCGCTCTGCAATGGGTTTGTGCGAAGAATCCATTTGCATGGGCGTTCGCAAGGTGATTGACAGGAAGAGGGCGTTTGTGGGTGGCAACTGACCGTTTTCAGGGAGTGTTTGGAAAAACGCAGGCGTGTCCAAGCATTTGCAGGGCGGGTGTCTGACGTCAGTTCCGCTCCCGGACAGGCTGAGTAAGTCCTGGGTTACTCAGAGACTGCACAAGATCTTTTTGTACAGCTCTGCTACACATGCAATCGCACACTTATCGTGGTTCCTACATTGCGGACTACTTATATACAGTGCCGTTTCTAGTGTAGGGCGAGCCCTGCGATCGCACAGGGTGACCGCCGCTGCACTTTGTGGCTCCCTTCTCCCCCTCCTCCCTCTTCCATAATAGTACTCCACTCGGGGGGTGCGCAATGACGCGGTTGCATTGTGGCGTCACAACGCAACCATGTCATTCTGCAAAACTCTGCCCCCTGAGCGAAGTACTATGGAATAGGGAGGAGGGGAAGTAGCATAGCAGTGCTAGTGGGCTGGCGCCCACCAGCAAGTATACACCCCTAGCAACGAGCATTACCCTTGGAAACTAGCATAAATCCCATAGCATGAAACCCCTGGCAATGAACATGACACCAAGTGCATGAATCCCCTGGTAATGAGCATCACCCTTGGCAATGAGCATGTATCCCATAGCATGAAACCCCTGGCAATGAGCATGACACCCCGCTCATGAAACCCCTGGCAATGATCAGGTAATTTAAAAGTAATTAGAAGCTTTACTGTAGAGCATTATGTATCACAGGCATTAGTGTGTGGCATAATATGGTGCAAGGAGCATTACTGTGTGGGGCTTAATTTGGTGGATTTTTTTTTATTCTTATGGTGGCCGAAGTCTGTTGTTGCAGTGTCAAATACTGGGGTGTAAGGTTGTCTTTTACTGTGAGGCCATACCCATTTTAATGGGACCACGCCCAGTTTAGCGAGACCACGCCCCTTGCTGGATTTTATATGGGGGGGTGCATTTTTTAATGCACCTCAGAATCAGCCTCTTAGTACAGAAAGAAATTCACTTACCTGTAATAGGACTCTCCCGCGGTTCATAATATGATAGAGACTGTGCTGTACCAAGGAAATGAATAACAGAAAACATGAGTTTAGTGAGATTTACATCTCTTACTACAAACATAGGACTCCTGCCCTATAATTATTACATGAAGCTAATACTGTATGTAACAGAGTTTAATTTAACCAAAAAGCTCCAAAATTGGGCATATACAGTAGTCCTTCAATGAGTGTGATATAGGATATACTGCTATACAGCTCATTACAATTGTAAATACTGTACATTTGAGTAAAATACTATATCAATATACAACCAAACAGTATGTCTAAAAACAAATACTCATCACAGAAACAGTATAAAGCCTAATTGCTGCTTACATGAGTTCTTTAAAAAAAATCTCCTGTGCTGCCTCCATAAATAAATGTCATCATGTGACATCGGTGACCCCTCTCTATTCTCTCTCTCTGCTCTCTACTTAATGTAGCACATAACTGTCTGGTTGCAGACATACAGATAAGTCCTAGCTCATCTTTGCAGCTATTCGAGATGCACTGGCCGCGATACCTATCTGAGGCAAAACCTCGAGATCCCACTGTCGGATCTTTCGGTTTTGACTCTGGCACCAATTTCAATTTTCAAAAGTCTCATTGAAATCAATGGGCTGACTGCTGATTGGCTGAGAGAGCCATCTGTCATGGCTCTCCGCCATTGAGCACTTCCCCATAGACTTCAATTGGACAGACACACACAAGATGGCTCTATCACTATCACACTGCCAACGCCGCCAGCAGCCCCACACTGCTATTGCCTGTACTGTATCCAACCCATTCTGTATCCTGCTCTGTATACATCCTGCATGGTATCCAACCTACTCTGTAACCTACACTGTATCCGACCTGCACTGTATCCAACCCAATCTGTATCCTGCACTATATATGACCTGCACTGTAATCCAGGGGTTTACATGGGCATAGAGTGCCAGTCATCAGTGGCCCAGGGCCCCTAAGAGGGAGGTACAGTACAGATTGGGCACTGAGAATAGGTATGTGCAGGGGCCATGTCCACTTGTGTATTTTATATATAGTTTGCTGTTTGTTACCTACTACTTTATGAGCAATGATATTCCGCAGACGATTCTCAGGACATTTCTGTGTTGGATTGTTTTCTATTGAAAGTACTTGCAAGTTGGTTTGATTGGTTATTGATAACACATTTCTAATTTGCAAAACATTTTTCTTCCTCAGGGTCCATGGTCTCCACAGGGTAACCTTGGGTATGATCTGGTTGGAGACCAGGACTGTCACAGAACAATAAAGCTTTGTGAGGCTCCCAGGATGCAGTGGGCTCCTCTGCCTTCATTCCCCGCCCCCATGCTCAGGCACAATTGGGTGTGTGATTTTGGCGGGACCCCTGGCACTACCTTCACTAGCAGAGGCGCAGGGTTTCCCTGGACTGCAACCGGATCACTGGGTGACAGGTAAGGCAGGTTCCCGCTCGCGGGGCCCATGTATAGCAGAGTCCATTTACCACTGACCTTGGGAGAGGGTCAGCGGCGCTGATGTGCTCCCGTACCATTAAGTGTTCCCCGTGGCCACGCTAGACCACCAGGGCTTTTATGTACACTGGTGCTGGGGACATGACAGGACAGGAGAACCGGTGGTGACATTCAGCAATGGGGAGGTCAGTGCTTCCCCAGTGGCCCCTCCCATAGCCCAGGGCACCATTCCACAGCAGTCTTCCCGCCCTGGGCTGCTCCTCCCTTATCCTCCTCCACGGAGACACTGGGCAGCCATCATTAAGAGCTCTGCAGGTCTCCGGGAGTGGTGGGCAGAATCTCCCTGTATACCTCTACCACATTGCAGGTTATACAAGCGCTGCATCCTACCAAGCCTCTTCTACAGAGCAGGGTAGTTGATGTCCGTGCTCATTGCACTTACATTGTTTATCCTGCATTGTATGTGACTTATGTTAGTGCTGCTGCATGCTTTCAATCTCTCTGTCTGATATCTTTTCCTTTTTCTCTCTAAAACTAACCCTTGAAAACTGGTGTGTTTTGGGTTACATTTGCCACACAGTACTGTACATGTATTGTATTTAGTGTGCGCACTTTGTCACATATTATCTCTGTTACACACTGCACAGTGCCATAATTGTGAGTGTACAAAGTAATGTCTAACAAAGCTACAACTAATCAGTCATGGTCTTCTACAATAGTAGCATGTAAAACTTGTGTCACAGGATGGTCAGTGTACAACCTGTATGGTTCCTCCCAGCACCTCAGCCCCTCCAGCACTTGTACAAGAACTCCCATGGGCATCTTTTACTACATGGCTAACTAAGATTGCTGACAATATTGCTACCCCACCTGTGGCTTCGCCTATGGGCATACCACAACCACTGTAACCCGTGGCTCCCCCTATGGTTATGCCACAACCACTGCAGCCCTCACTCGCTCCCTCTATGGGATTCCCACATTCATTACAACCTGTTTATCAGGCTATAGCAGCCCCTACCACATGGTTGGACTGTTTCTTTTTACTACTCTGTCAACGGACCCTGGCAAAGCACAAGTGCGGTCTGGAATCATATGGTCCCTCCTGCAGTCGGAGGTCATCATCCCTG
The DNA here is from genome assembly GCF_028390025.1 of Pseudophryne corroboree. Lineage (NCBI taxonomy): Eukaryota > Metazoa > Chordata > Amphibia > Anura > Myobatrachidae > Pseudophryne > Pseudophryne corroboree. Next base: position 496,935,751 of record NC_086450.1, read on the forward strand.
GTCCACAGTCTCAACAGGGTCAAGGGTTCTATTCTACCCTCTTTTTGGTTCAGAAGCCAAGCAGTTCATACCATCCAATTCTGAATCTGAAATTGCTCAACAAGTACCTCAGGGTCCCCAGGTTCCATATGGAAACTGTACGGTCCATTGTCTTGGCTATGCAACCTGGAGACTACACGGTCTCCCTGGATATTCAGGATGCGTACCTCCATGTACCTATTGCACCCTGTCATCAACGGTATCTTCGCTTTGCTGTTCTACAACAACTTTTCCAATTCCAGGCCCTTCCCTTCGGACTGTCTACAGCCCCCAGGGTGTTCACCAAACTCATGGCAGTGATGGAGGCCACTGTCCGGAAACGGTAAATTCGTATATTACCCTACTTGGATGACTCTAGTGCAGTCTCCAACAGTGCTGAAAAGTCACCTACAGCAGACTGTGGCCTTCAGTACCATGGATGGCTAATCAACTGGCCCAAATCCTCGCTCATCCCATCCCAGAGGATGCAGCACCAGGAACTGCTGCTGGTCGCCAGGGTACAATGCATATTCCTCCCTCAGGACAAGATTGAAACATTACAGTTGCGCATCCACAACTTGCTCCGCAGTCCCAGGGTCTCAGTTAATTCAGCAATGCAGACCCTAGGCTCTATGGTCTCAGTGTTCGACATGGTGGAATATGCCCAGGTTCACTCCAGGCCTCTTCAGCGCCTGATACTCTTCGAATGGACAGGTTTATCGTCTTAAATCAAATCCCACACCTTGATTCTACCCAGATCTCTTCGGGCATCTGTCATGGTGGTTACACACGACCAAATTAGTCAAGGGCTGGCCGTTCTTATTCCCACACTGGACACTCCTCACCATGGTCGCCGGTCTCTGGGGACGGGAGTCTGTCACTCCTTTCAGGGTCGCTGGTCTCTGTTGGAATGGAATCTCCCAGTCAACGTCCTGAAACTTTGAGCTGTCTACCGGGCCCTTCTGATGGCCCAAACCCTGATCCTGGGTTACCCAGTACAGATCCAGTCAGACAACGCCACAGCAGTGACATATATCAATCAACAGGATGGCACTTGCAGTGAGGCAGCGATGCGGGAGGTAAAAAGGATTCTCGCCTGGGCAGAACTACACCTCCGGCCATATCCGTAATCTCTATTCCAGGAGTTCTCAACTGGGAAACAGACTTCCTCAGTCGACAAAACATTCACGCCGGGGAATGGTCTTTCAGATACTGGTGCGCAAGTGGGGACTTCCAGACGTCGATCTCATGGCCTCTAGACACAATCACAAGGTTCCAGTGTACGGGGCCAGGACAAGAGATCCAGGAGCAAGCTTCATAGATGCTCTCACAATTCTGTGGGCCTTTCAGCTAGCCTATATCTTCCCTCCAGTGTCTCTACTTACCACAGTCCTGAGAAAATTCAAAGAGGACGGCAGCAGGATCATACTAGTGGCTCCAGCATCGCCCAGATGCCATTGGTTCACGGATCTAATAAATCTCTCCATATATGAGCTCTTCCCTCTGCCTCTTCGCCCAGACCTACTCTTCCAGGAACCCTACCTCCATCCAGACCTGCCTCGTCTGTCCTTGACGGCGTGGCTCTTGAGACATCCATCCTAAAGGGAAAAGGGTTTCTCTGGGGAGGTGGTTCAAACTATGCTTCAGGCTAGGAAACCTGCTTCTGCTCGCATTTATCACCAGATTTGGCACTCCTATTTCCAGTGGTATGCTGATCATCACTATGACCCCAGGGTACTTCGGATCCCTAGTTTATCGTTCTTGCAGGCAGGCCTCACCATGGGTCTTCGTCTATCCTCTCTCAAGGTCCAGATTTCAGCTTTGTCTGTCTGGTTCCAGAAGAGACTGGCTCCTTTGCCAGATGCGGTACCTGCCTTCAGGGGATACTCCAGATACAGTCTCCATTCGTCCCTCCTGTAGCTCCTTGGGATCTGTCATTGGTTCTTAGGGCTCTACAACGCAGTCCATTTGAACTGCTACAAACAGTAAACCTCAAGTGGCTCACCGCTAGGACTCTTTTTCTACTAGCTATTGCTTCAGCCCATAGAGTCTTGGACTTGGGAGCTCTCTCATGCAGCTCCCCATTCCTGATATTCCACCACGACAGGGCAGTCCTTAGGACTAAACATGGTTACCTACCTAAGGTAGTATCTAAATTTCATGTCAATGAACCAATTGTGGTACTGGCCTTCCAGGAACCCAGTCTCTCACAAGAGGAAGTCTCGTTGGATGTGGTCCATGCTCTTCAGATCTATGTGGACCGCACGAGTTCGGTTAAGAAAACCGATGCAAGCCAGTAAACAAACATTGGCATGATGGCTTCGCATGACTATCTCACAGGTGTACACACAGGCTGATCTGCCTGTACCGAGTACAGTGTCTACTCATTCTACTTGCTCTGTGAGTCCCTCGTGGGCAGCACGCCGCAGAGCGTCTGCTGAACATTTATGCAAGGCTGCTACGTGGTATTCTGCCCACACATTTCTTAGGTTCTATTCCTTTGATCGGTTTGGCTCTCAGGATGCAACCTATGGCTGCCAAGCCTTCCTTTCAGCTTAGGGGCGTACCCTCCCTATAACAATTGCCTTAGGACATCCCAAGGTTACCCTGTGGAGACCATGGACCCCGAAGAAGAAAGAAAGAGTTACTGTATGGTAAAACTTACCTTTGTTAACTCTCTTTGCGGTCCATGGGATCCACAGGGCAACCACCGTGATGAACCACACTTCAATGTATTGCCTTAAGGTCACCAGGTCCCTTCTCTTCTCTATGAAACTGTGATGTACTGTGTGTGTGCCATACTTCTTTCTCTAGCTCCTGCTTTGGGCTTGTTAACTAAAACTGATGTGACTGAGAATAGGGGCGGGGTATGAAGGCAGAGGAGTCCACTGCATCCTGTGAGCCTCACAAAGCTTTATTGTTCGGTGACAGTCCTGATCTCCATCCAGATCATACTCAAGGTTACCCTGTGGATCCCATGGACCTCAAAGAAAAAGAGTTAACAAAGGTAAGTTTTACTATAACGCTTTCTTTTAAACAGAAATAACTGCCGTGCTCTGCTGCTTAGTTTAGCCAGCCAGCCTTTGGCCTATGTTGGTGAGCAATATTGTGAGCTGTGATGTGGTCAAAATTGACTGTTAAGGGCTGGAAATTAATGTTATTAAACTATAGTAACAAAAAAGGCCAAAATTATGTGATTTATTTTTTTTTGTACATTTTTGAAAAAAACTCAAAACCAAAACTAGTCACAGCGTTTTTGCAAAATCAATACGGACTATGGCCCTCATTCTGAGTTGATCGCTAGCTGAAAATGTTCGCTGTTCTGCGATTAAGTAAAAAAACGGCACTACTGCGCATGCATATGGGCCGCAATGCGCACGCGCGAAGTACTTTCACAACGGCCGATGTAGTTTCACACAAGGTCTAACGAAGCTTTTCAGTCGCAATGGCGGCCGCAGAGTGATTGACATGAAGTGGGCGTTTCTGGGTGGCAACTGACTGTTTTCAGGGAGTGTTCGGAAAACGCAGGCGTGCCAGGAAAAACGCAGGCGCGGCTGGGAGAACGCAGGGCATGGTTGTGACGTCAAATCAGGAACTGAATGGTCTGAAGTGATTGCAAGAAAAGAGTAGGTCTGCAGCTACTCTGAAACAGCACAATATTTTTTTGCTGCCGCACTGCAATGTTTTCGTTCGGACTTCTGCTAAGCTAAGATACACTCCCAATGGGCGGCGGCATAGCGTGTGCACGGCTGCTAAAAACTGCTAGCGAGCTAACAACTTGGAATGAGGGCCTATGAATTAGAACCAAAACCAGTAAAAATGGATCGGGGCACATCTCTAGTTTTTGCACATTGTACTATCAGAAAGCATAGGTGTCACTATCTCAGTCATGCTCAAAAATTCTGCATTTCTGAATATTCTCTATTTTGGAATTTCGGATGTAGGAGACTCAACTTGTATTTACCTGATCAAGCAAAGTTTAGTTCCAGATTTATCACTTTTAATGGACTCTGGTGTGATTAATAATCAGGATTTATATATAATGTCAGATCCTCATCTAGTGTTGCACCATGAACCTTCTTCAGAGATGAGTGCAGATCATACTTGCCTACCTGACCCTCTCCATGAGGGAGAAAACGCTCTGTTCCTGGACTTTCCTGGTAATGTATGATTGCCATCACCTGTGGTGAGCTGGGTAATTGATAAGAAAGGTGTTTCACTACAGGTGATGGCAATCATACATTACCAGGAAAGTCCAGGAACAGAGCATTTTCTCCCTCATGGAGAGGGACAGGTAGACAAGTATGTACTGAGACCTGGTCGCTGGGCTGCTAAAATTGGTGAGCTGCGTTCAGATAGTTGTCACCCAAGGGGAGTGTATATTCTCCATGCATGTGTGCGATTGCGTGTGTACGCCGAGCTGCTAAAAAAATCTTAGTCAGCGGACAGCTGTAAATCATACTTGCCTACCTGACCCTCTCCATCAGGGAGAAAATGCTCTGTTCCTGGACTTTCCTGGTAATGTATGATTGCCATCACCTGTGGTGAGCTACATATTTGATAAGAAAGGTGTTTCACCACAGGTGATGGAAATCATACATTACCAGGAAAGTCCAGGAACGGAGCATTTTCTCCCTCATGGAGAGGGTCAGGTAGGCAAGTATGGTGCAGATCATACGCAGCCAGATCTGCATTCATCTCCTTACATGCTGGAGGCCGCCCAGCACAGGGCAAGACTGCCCAGCATGTGTGAGGACGCCTCCTGTTGCGTCCGCAATTAGATTGTGGACACATCGGAACTGAGGTTGACTCCTGGCAGCGCAGCCTGGCCGCGCTGTCAGGAGGTCGGTTGCCATTTTATTATGTCACACAGCCTCCCCGAAAAAGGTTCCGGTCCACCTCTATTCGACCTGCCCCCTGTGAACGCCGCCACTGTCAATTGCATTGCGTCAGCATCCTTCAGGGATGCGCCAGCAATGTGTAAGTCCGTGCGGTCAAAAATCAGCCGCTGTGCATGTGCAGTTTGGCGATTTCGACAAACTGCACTGCGGGCCGCATTAGTGTCCGGGTCTGAATAACCCCCTATATCCTTGTAGTCAAGTGTTGCTCTGGCAACATGGGCAGTACTATTCCCATGCTGGTTAACACCCCTTTATTTCAACAATCTCTTTCAGCTCCACCAATGGCTCTTACTACAGCGGGAATAGCACTATCAGATGAAATAGTGAAGGTGCCGTGTAATCATTCCTTCAAGTTTGCTCCAAGATTAAAATATATATATATATATATATATATATAGTTATCCAAGAAGAACGGCACTCAGGGACTCTCATATATGCAAAAAGTATATTGTAGTCAGATCAAACGTAAACGTTTTCGGGGACAGCCCCTTCGTCCGAAAACGTTTACGTTTGATCTGACTACAATATACTTTTTGCATATATGAGAGTCCCTGAGTGCCGTTCTTCTTGGATAACTATGGAGTTTTTGTGAGCTGGACACCGGGGCAATTGCTTCCTTTCTGTGAGTGCCGACTGAATTGGAGTTGTGTGTGTGTGTGTGTGTGTGTGTATATATATATATATATATATATATATATATATTCATAGTGTATTACTGGTTACATCTACAGCTCCCATGAAAGGCTACAGTAGCTCACCACTATGGAATCACAGATGGTTATGTTTAACATTAAGCTTTAAGAAACTGAGGAGCAGTTATAGCCAATATTTGACACAATAAATACAGGGATACTGTTCTTCTTCTCGGGACAGACCCAGAGGTGGGCGCTAATGCAGCCGCAATTACATCTTTGCACAGTGCGAGTGGCTACTGCTTCCAGTGCAGCTGTGGCAATTGCTGGCCATGACACACCCGCTTCTGGTTAGCCACCCCATTACCTCCCAGGACCTCACACCAAAATTGCCTGTGTCCAAATTTGTTGTGCGACTCCCAGCGATAACCATAAGGACACATGTGCAGTGCGGCCTGGACACATGCGCAGACTGAAAACATTGGCTGCTTGCATCTGATGCCACAACAGCGCCCACCTCTGAATCAGGCCCCAAGAGAGAGTGAAGGCTCCTGTGGAATATAGGGGGACACAGAGCTGGCCCTAACCAATATGATGCCCTAGGCAAGATTTTGGTGGTGCCCCCTAGCACCAACAATAGTTCTGCAGGAGATGCCTGGCATGAGTCAGCTGGCAGCTCTGCTAACGTCGGGAGCCTTTTGTTGATGAAAATGCATCTTATTTGCATTACTATGTGGCTAGGATGCACAAGCAGCTTCTACTGATTAAAATAATATGCAGCATGCCTATATACTGTGTGTGACTGCAGCTGTATCTACATATGAAATGCTACATTACAATGATTTCCAGGAATACACTGCAATGTAACATTTCGTATGCAGATACAGCCGTAGTCACACACAGAATATAGGCATGCTGCATATCATTTTAATCAGCAGAAGCTGCTGGTGCCCCAAAGCATACCAAATGCCCTAGGCATTTGCCTATGCCGAAGGCCGGCTCTGGGGGGACATGTACATTATGAAGCAATGAAAAGTGTGGTGAAGTGAGCCAGTGGAGAACCAATCAGCATTGAAGCAACATTTATAATTTGCATTTATTGAGAGGGGGGGGGGGGGGGGGGGGGTTTGAAACTGAAATCTAAATTGCAGTGTAAAAATAAAGCAGCCGGTATTTACCCTGCACAGAAACAATATAACCCACCCAAATCTAACTCTCTCTGCACATGTTATATCTGCCCCACCTGCAGTGCAGGATAGTTTTGCCCAATTGCTAACTTTTTTGGTTTGCTAACAACTCTGAATAACCCCCTTATTCTCCTATATTATCTTTAAAGGCCTTCTATGATGTGGGAATCTTCTCTTACATTGGGTGGAATGTACTAAAAGCAAAATACAGGAAAAATTCTGAAAACTTTTTTTCTCGTATTTCCTATATATATCAAGCTCCGGAATGTGAACTCTACCTCTCTACAATACTTAAAACGGGCTCTCAAGACCCTCTTCTTCACCAAATGCAGCCATATCTCATCCTAAACCCTCTCTGACCCATGCTCACTTTCTACCCCATTTGTGTCACTTCTATGTGACCCTCCACTTTAGAATGTAAACTTTCACGAGCAGGGTCTTCTTCCCTCATGTTCTCTTCCATCTTTTACTTAACCCAGTGATGGCTAACCTTGACACTCCAGCTGTTGTTGAACTACACATCCCAGCATGCCCTGCATCAGTTTTAGCATGGCCAAATAACAAAACTATAGCAGGGCATGCTGGGATGTGTAGTTCAACAACAGCTGGAGTGTCAAGGTTAGCCTTCACTGACTTAACCTATCTCCCTTTCAATACTCCCTTTGACGGCACCAAATCCCTCAGTATTCTGTCACCCATATACTTTTTTCAGTGTTGCAGCTATGTTTATATACCCTGTACTTGTCTTATATTGTATTGAATTGTCAGTCACTGTTTTCTTGTTTTGATTATTTGTTTATGTACTCTGTAATTTGGCGCTGCGGATCCCATGTGGCGTCATATAAATAAAGGATAATAATAATGTGCAGTGTGGCCTGGACACGTGCAGACTGAAAATATTGGCTGTTTGCATCTGATGCCACAACAACGTCCAACTCTGAATCATGCCCTAAGAGAAAATGAAGGCTTCTGTGGAATATAATAACCAATGTATCTCTAATAGGCCCTACACATTTAACGATCCGCCGCCGAGCTGCCCGACGACGGATACGGCCAGCGGGCGACCCGGTGGCGGAGGGGCAGTGACGGGGGGAGTGTAGTTCCTTCACCCCCCCCATCACCCTGCTCCATAGAAGTGCAGGCCAATATGGACGAGATCGTCCATATTGGCCTGCATGCACAGCCGACAGAGGACCAGCGATGAACGAGCGCGGGGCCTCCACACTGAAAGATATGAACGGTATCTCGTTCATTAATGAACGAGATCGTTCATATCTTTGAGAATTATTGCCCAGTATGTAGGGCCTATTACTGTTATGACTTTGGCATGGACACACAAAATAATACAGCTCAGTTTCATCATGTCAAGTGGTTGAGAGAGATCCATTCACCTTCTGGTATGTTCCGTGTTTCCCAATTTCCAGTCATAAAAGAAAAAAAATTGTCCATTAATTTCCCTAAGACAGAGGGTTCGGTGGTTGCACTGGAATCTGGAAGACATCAAATGCACCATAGAATTTTTACTTAACTGAATATCCTGTTATATAATGTTACATTTTGCACATGTATGATACATACTAGATGGGTCATCTTATGATATATACTGTAGTCCAGTAAGCACATAGTTCTCTTTCTTTACTTTGAATGTTAAACTATGCATAACTACTTTTAATATGTGATCAGCCTACTGATCCTCAATGAGTTCTAATTTAAAACATGTAGGGCTAGATGTAATAGTTCGCGACTTTGTAAAAGTTGCAATGTTTACCGCAAAATAGCACTGAAAATCATAAATTTAAAAAAAAAATAACATCAAATAGTTCCAAATAAAAAAAGATGTGCAGTCTCCCCCCCTCCCCAAAAGCATAACCAGCCCCGAGCTCTTTGAGCCGGTTCTGGTTGCTAGGAAGGTAATGCCACAGCCAGGGGACACTTATATACAGATCTCTGCGGCTGCTGCATCACCCCCCCCAACTAGTCACCCCCAGCCGGGGGATCCCTGGAGGAGTGGGGACCCCTCCAATAAATGGGTCTCCCTTTCCAGGCACCCAAGGGCCAGGGATGAAGCCTTGGGCTGTCCCTGGTATTTCTGGGCTGTGAATGCCAGATGATATATAGTCTTTTGCTGTGGAACTTCAGGTCCCAGCAAGCCTCCCCCACATCCTGGTACTTGGAGAATCACAAGTACTAGCAAGTGGAGCATTAAAGGGCCCGCTGGTACCTGTAGTTCCTCGGTAAAAGAAATATAAAAAAAAAACAAATACACTGTGATAGTACAACTTTATTAAAACATGCACACTAACATAAATACATACATACACATACATACTTACATCGCCCATGCAGCCATTCATGTCCCCTTCTCCAGTAGAATCCATAGGGTACCTGTAAAAATATATATATTCACGTATTTCCAGTGTAGATCGGTCCTCTTCAGTCCATGTCCAGGGGATAAAAAAAATAAAAAATGCATCAACCCGATCCAGTGGACTATAAGAGGACCCATACATGGATCCCCTTTTCCCAAATTCCAGGTCCCTTCGTGACTTCTGTCCTTTAGAGATCCGCCAGCCAATCGGGGAGCGCCACGTCATATCACTCTCCTGATTGACTGTGCGCTCCCGGCCTGTCAGTCAAGCGAAGCGCAAAGGTCATAATAGGGGACGATATCCCCATTATTATCTATGGTGGGAACCTGCGGTCTATCACAGACTGCAAGGTTAATTGGGGTCACTCTTGTGGGTGACCTCAATTAACCTTGTGGTCTGTGGTAGACGGCCATACATCTTTCCTCAATACACGAGCAACTCCGTTAGCGTTGGGCATCTTTTTTTGCCGAAAATGTCTTATTTACAATCGACAAGTTTTGCTAATTAAAATAACGTGCAGCATGCCTATATTCTGTGTGCCACCGCACCTCTATCTGCATGTTACGTTACAGTGTTTTCTAGGAAAACAATGTAGCGTGGAACTTGGTATATAGATACAGCCACAGCCACATAGAATATTGTCATGCAGCATATCATTTTAATCAGCTGTTTGTGTCCTATTCGCATTGTTTTGTAAATACCTGTAAGATGCATTTTAATGGAAAAAAACACATGAAAAACACCTGGCGCCACTGAGTCACGTCACGGCTTGGTATGACTAGAAGGGCTGTTTAACGCGCAGGAAGCTAGCTGTAAGTGGACACATCTGTAGGAGCAACAGAAAGTATAATCAAACAGGGAGTCTTTATAAGCAGTGGTTGCAGCCCCTGGGCTGCAGCACTGACTATCTACTGCAGTGGGGCTCTAAGCACATGTAAACATACATGTGAAGCATACTTACCGACATTCTGGCAGCAGGGGGGCAGGGGAGTGCTGTGACGTGAGGTTGGGGTAGGCCGGATTCGGGATGGGGGCGGGGTTAAAGTGACACCTCCTTTAAGCCACGCCCCCCGCTCTGTAATGCCGTGATCCCCGGCATTACACTGCAGGGGGCGTGGCTATGATGATGCGATTCAGCAAGAATCGCGTCATCGACTGCCCGGACCGCCCACTTTACACACTAAGTGGGCGGACGGGCAGGGGGGACCCCTCATATTGGGACACTTTCCTGCTCTTCCGGGGGGCCGGGAGGATCACCCGATTTTCTGGAGCCTCCCGCCCATTCCGGGAGAGTAGGCAAGTATGATGTGGAGATGTATGTAATATATGTGCTAGTGTGCAGAATCTGGGACTTGGCATTACTCTTTACTCTACTAAGCCTGCCCCCAGACTCTCACTGGCTGCATTCACAGGACTCTGAGGGTGGGCTTAGTAAAGTACAGCCTAATGCATACTTACCGATATTTTAAAGCTCCTCTCCGGGAGATGACCGGAGAGGAGAAGCAGGTGGGCGGTGATGAGGGAGGAGCCAAGCTGATTACATCAGCAGGCCCCGCCCACTCACCGGCAAAATGCTGTAATTGGACGAAATATGGGTAGGGGCGGGGCTAAAATGATGCTAATTGCGTCATTAGGCTCTGCCCCCCGCTGGGTCCATGATTTTTCACTGTTATTCTCCCTATTCTGCCCACTTCACTAGGAAGAGGGCAGAATGCGGGAGGGGTGCCCACTCTTCCGGGGGCTGCGGGGGACTACCCGAAAACCGGGTGTCTCCCGCAGAATCCGGGAGAGTAGGTAAGTATGGCCTAATGCTGAGTCCCGGGATCTGTACAGGCAGCTGTGGTATACACTGCCGCTGCCAATCCCGGATACCCTGCCAGCATAGATATTACATACATCTTCACATGTATGTTTAGATTGGCAACCCCCCTGCATTAAGTAGTCGGCGCTAAATACCAGGGGCTGCGGGCGCCGCTGCCCTCTACTCATGCATAAACAGGATCAAACACCTGCTGCAATATTAACATTGAGAAAAGAAAGAATACCATCCTGTATAACAGAGACTGGATAAACACACTCCCTGGCTACCTTCTTTTCTCTGACGTCCTAGTGGATGCTGGGAATCCGTAAGGACCATGGGGATAAGCGGCTCCGCAGGAGACTGGGCACAAATAGAAAGCTTTAGTACTACCTGGTGTGCACTGGCTCCTCCCCCTATGACCCTCCTCCAAGCCTCAGTTAGATTTCTGTGCCCGACGAGAAGGGTGCACACTAGGGGCTCTCCTGAGCTTCTTAGTGAAAGTTTAGTTTAGGTTTGTTATTTTCAGTGAGTCCTGCTGGCAACAGGCTCACTGCATCGAGGGACTAAGGGGAGAAGAAGTGAACTCACCTGCGTGCAGAGTGGATTGGGCTTCTTAGGCTACTGGACATTAGCTCCAGAGGGACCGATCACAGGCCCAGCCATGGATGGGTCCCAGAGCCGCGCCGTCGGCCCCCTTACAGAGCCAGAAGCAAGAAGAGGTCCAGAAATCGGCGGCAGAAGACATCCTGTCTTCTACAAGGTAGCGCACAGCACCGCAGCTGTGCGCCATTGCTGCTCAGGGCGCTAGGGGGGGGGGGCGCCTTGAGCAGCAATAGAAACACCTTGGCTGGCAAAAAATGCATCACATATAGCCCCTGGGCTATATGGATGAATTTAACCCCTGCCAGATTTCCACAAAAAGCGGGAGAAAGGCCGCCGAGAAGGGGGCAGAGCCTATCTCCTCAGCACACAGGCGCCATTTTCCCTCACAGCTCCGCTGGAAGGACGTCTCCCTGACTCTCCCCTGCACTCCTGCACTACAGAAACAGGGTAAAAAAGAGAGGGGGGGCACTAATTGGCGTAATATTAACATATAGCAGCTATATAAGGGAAAAACACTTATATAAGGTTATCCCTTTATATACATATAGCGCTCTGGTGTGTGCTGGCATACTCTCCCTCTGTCTCCCCAAAGGGCTAGTGGGGTCCTGTCCTCTATCAGAGCATTCCCTGTGTGTGTGCTGTGTGTCGGTACGTTTGTGTCGACATGTATGAGGAGGAAAATGATGTGGAGGCGGAGCAATTGCCTATAATAGAGATGTCACCCCCTAGGGAGTCGACACCTGAGTGGATGGCTTTATGGAAGGAATTACGTGACAATGTCAGTTCTTTACAAAAGACAGTTGATGACATGAGACAGCCGGCTAATCAGCTAGTGCCTGTCCAGGCGTCTCAAAAACCATCAGGGGCGCTAAAACACCCGTTACCTCAGATGGTAGATACAGACGTCGACACGGATACTGACTCCAGTGTCGACGGTGAGGAGACAAACGTGACTTCCAGTAGGGCCACACGTTACATGATCACGGCAATGAAGGAGGTTTTAAACATTTCTGATACTGCAAGTACCACTAAAAAGGGTATTATGTGGGGTGTGAAAAAACTACCCGTAGTTTTTCCTGAATCAGATGAATTAAATGAGGTGTGTGATGAAGCGTGGGTTTCCCCCGATAAACTGATAATTTCTAAAAAATTATTGGCATTATACCCTTTCCCGCCAGAGGTTAGGGCACGTTGGGAAACACCCCCTAGGGTGGATAAAGCGCTCACACGCTTATCAAAACAAGTGGCGTTACCGTCTCCTGATACGGCCGCCCTCAAGGAACCAGGTGACAGAAAACTGGAGAATATCCTAAAATGTATATACACACATACTGGTGTTATACTGCGACCAGCAATCGCCTCAGCCTGGATGTGCAGCGCTGGGGTGGCTTGGTCGGATTCCCTGACTGAAAATATTGATACCCTGGATAGGGACAGTATATTGTTAACTATAGAGCATTTAAAAGATGCATTTCTATATATGCGAGATGCACAGAGGGATATTTGCACTCTGGCATCAAGAGTGAGTGCGCTGTCCATTTCTGCCAGAAGAAGTTTATGGACACGACAGTGGTCAGGTGATGCGGATTCTAAACAGCATATGGAAGTATTGCCTTATAAAGGGGAGGAGTTATTTGGGGTCGGTCTATCGGACCTGGTGGCCACGGCAACGGCTGGGAAATCCACATTTTTACCCCAGGTCGCCTCTCAGCATAAAAAGACGCCATCTTATCAGGCGCAGTCCTTTCGTCCCCATAAGGGCAAGCGGGCAAAAGGCTCCTCATTTCTGCCCCGGGGCAGAGGAAGGGGAAAAAGACTGCAACAGACAGCCAGTTCCCAGGAACAGAAGCCCTCTCCCGCTTCTGCCAAGTCCTCAGCATGACGCTGGGGCCTTACAAGCGTACTCAGGCACGGTGGGGGCCCGTCTCAAGAAGTTCAGTGCGCAGTGGGCTCACTCGCAAGTGGACCCCTGGATCCTTCAGGTAGTATCTCAGGGGTACAAATTGGAGTTCGAGACGTCTCCCCCTCGCCGTTTCCTGAAGTCTGCTTTACCAACGTCTCCCGCTTACAGGGAGGCAGTATTGGAGGCAATTCACAAGCTGTATTCCCAGCAGGTGATGATCAAGGTACCCCTCCTGCAACAAGGGAAGGGGTATTATACCACGCTGTTTGTGGTACCGAAGCCAGACGGCTCGGTGAGACCTATTTTAAATCTGAAGTCTTTGAACACTTACATACAAAGGTTCAAATTCAAGATGGAGTCACTCAGGGCAGTGATCGCGAACCTGGAAGAGGGGGACTATATGGTGTCTCTGGACATCAAAGTTGCCTACCTCCATGTCCCAATTCACCCTTCTCATCAAGGGTACCTCAGGTTTGTGGTTCAGGACTGTCACTATCAGTTTCAGACGCTGCCGTTTGGATTATCAACGGCACCCCGGGTCTTTACCAAGGTAATGGCCGAAATGATGATTCTTCTTCGAAGAAAAGGCGTTTTAATTATCCCTTACTTGGACGATCTCCTGATAAGAGCAAGATCCAGAGAACAGTTAGTAGTCGGAGTAGCACTATCTCAAGTAGTGCTACGGCAGCACGGCTGGATTCTAAATATCCCAAAATTGCAGCTGATTCCGACGACACGTCTGCTGTTCCTAGGGATGATTCTGGACACAGTCCAGAAAAAGGTGTTCCTTCCGGAGGAGAAGGCCAGGGAGTTATCCGAACTAGTCAGAAACCTCCTGAAACCAGGACAAGTCTCAGTGCATCAACGCACAAGAGTCCTGGGAAAGATGGTAGCTTCCTACGAAGCGATTCCATTCGGCAGATTCCACGCAAGAACGTTCCAGTGAGATCTGCTGGACAAATGGTCCGGATCGCATCTTCAGATGCATCAGCGGATAACCCTGTCCCCAAGGACAAGGGTGTCTCTTCTGTGGTGGTTGCAAAGTGCTCATCTTCTAGAGGGCCGCAGATTCGGCATTCAGGACTGGGTCCTGGTGACCACAGATGCCAGCCTGAGAGGCTGGGGAGCAGTCACACAAGGAAGAAATTTCCAGGGTTTGTGGTCAAACCTGGAGACATCACTTCACATAAATACTCTGGAGCTAAGGGCCATTTACAATGCTCTAAGCCTAGCAAGACCTCTGCTTCAGGGTCAGCCGGTGTTGATCCAGTCAGACAACATCACGGCAGTCGCCCACGTAAACAGACAGGGCGGCACAAGAAGCAGGAGGGCAATGGCAGAAGCTGCAAGGATTCTTAGCTGGGCGGAAAATCATGTGATAGCACTGTCAGCTGTGTTCATTCCGGGAGTGGACAACTGGGAAGCAGACTTCCTCAGCAGGCACGACCTCCACCCGGGAGAGTGGGGACTTCATCCAGAAGTCTTCCACATGATTGTGAACCGTTGGGAAAAACCAAAGGAGGACATGATGGCGTCCCGCCTCAACAAAAAACTGGACAGGTATTGCGCCAGGTCAAGGGATCCTCAGGCAATAGCTGTGGACGCTCTGGTAACACCATGGGTGTACCAGTCATGTGTTCCCTCCTCTGCCTCTCATACCCAAGTACTGAGAATTATAAGACGGAGAGGAGTAAGAACTATACTCGTGGTCCCGGACTGGCCAAGAAGGACTTGGTACCCGGAACTTCAAGAGATGCTCACAGAGGACCCGTGGCCTCTACCTCTAAGAAGGGACCTGCTCCAGCAAGGACCCTGTCTGTTCCAAGACTTACCGCGGCTGCGTTTGACGGCATGGCGGTTGAACGCCGGATCCTGAAGGAAAAAGGCATTCCAGAGGAAGTCATTCCTACCCTGATCAAAGCCAGGAAGGATGTGACCGCACAGCATTATCACCGCATTTGGCGAAAATATGTTGCGTGGTGCGAGGCCAGGAAGGCCCCGACGGAGGAATTTCAACTGGGTCGATTCCTGCATTTCCTGCAAACAGGAGTGTCTATGGGTCTCAAATTGGGGTCCATAAAGGTTCAAATTTTGGCCCTGTCGATTTTCTTCCAGAAAGAATTGGCTTCAGTTCCTGAAGTCCAGACTTTTGTCAAGGGAGTACTGCATATACAGCCCCCTTTTGTGCCTCCAGTGGCACCTTAGGATCTCAATGTAGTTTTGGGATTCCTCAAATCACATTGGTTTGAACCGCTCAAATCGGTAGATTTGAAATATCTCACATGGAAAGTGACCATGCTGTTGGCCTTGGCCTCGGCCAGGCGAGTGTCAGAGTTAGCGGCTTTATCTTAGCCCATATCTTATTTTCCATTCGGACAGGGCAGAACTGCAGACTCGTCCTCAGTTTCTCCCTAAGGTGGTGTCGGCATTTCACCTGAACCAACCTATTGTGGTGCCTGCGGCTACTAGGGACTTGGAGGACTCCAAGTTGCTAGACGTTGTCAGAGCCCTAAAAATATATATTTCCAGGACGGCTGGAGTCAGAAAATCTGACTCGCTGTTTATCCTGTATGCACCCAACAAGCTGGGTGCTCCTGCTTCAAAGCAGACGATTGCTCGCTGGATTTGTAGTACAATTCAGTTTTCACATTCTGTTTCAGGCCTGCCACAGCCATAATCTGTAAATGCCCATTCCACAAGGAAGGTGGGCTCATCTTGGGCGGCTGCCCGAGGGGTCTCGGCTTTACAACTTTGCCGAGCTGCTACTTGGTCATTTGCAAAATTCTACAAATTTGATACCCTAGCTGAGGAGGACCTGGAGTTCTCTCATTCGGTGCTGCAGAGTCATCCGCACTCTCCCGCCCGTTTGGGAGCTTTGGTATAATCCCCATGGTCCTTACGGAGTCCCCAGCATCCACTAGAACGTCAGAGAAAATAAGAATTTACTTACCGATAATTCTATTTCTCGTAGTCCGTAGTGGATGCTGGGCGCCCATCCGAAGTGCGGATTGTCTGCAATACTGGTACATAGTTACCAAAAATCGGGTTATTGTTGTAGTGAGCCATCTTTTCTAGAGGCTCCTCTATTATCATGCTGTTAACTGGGTTCAGTTGTACGGTGTGATTGGTGTGGCTGGTATGAGTCTTACCCGGGATTCAAAATCCTTCCTTATTGTGTACGCTCGTCCGGCCACTGTATCTTAACTGAGGCTTGGAGGAGGGTCATAGGGGGAGGAGCCAGTGCACACCAGGTAGTACTAAAGCTTTCTATTTGTGCCCAGTCTCATGCGGAGCCGCTAATCCCCATGGTCCTTACGGAGTCCCCAGCATCCACTACGGACTACGAGAAATAGAATTATCGGTAAGTAAATTCTTATTTTTTATCAAACAGCAGCTGAACACTGATGACATCGGTACCTTATACAGGTTGAGTATCCCATATCCAAATATTCCGAAATACGGAATATTCCGAAATACGGAATTTTTTGAGTGAGATAGTGAAATCTTTGTTCCTGATGGCTCAATGTACACAAACATTGTTTAATACACAAGGTTATTAAAAAATACCTTATTAAATGACCTTCAGGCTGTGTGTATAAAGTGTATATGAAACATAAATGTATTCTGTGCTTAGACTAGGGTCCCATCCGCATGACATCTCATTATGGTATGCAATTATTCCAAAATACGGAAAAATCCCATATCCAAAATACCTCTGGTCCCGAGCATTTTGGATAAGGGAGACTCAACCTGTACTGATATCTGCAGGTGCACCCGCACCTGAATGACCCCACATAGGGGGTCATTACGAGTTGTTCGCTCTCTAGCTGTTTTTAGCAGCAATGCAAACGCTAAGCCGCCGCCCATTGGGAGTGTATCTTATCTTAGCAGAAGTACGAACGAAAACATTGCAGTGCGGCAGCAAAAGAAGATTGTGCACTTTTTGAGTAGTTCCAGACAGGGGCGTCACTGCCCCTGGTGACACCCGGTGCGGGAGGTTGCGAAACAGGGGCGTGGCCTAGCATAAGGGGGCGTGGCCGTGCGGGCGGACCCCCATTTTCGGTACTCCAGGGTGTTAAGAAGATGCTGGCTGCCCCCCCCCGGGAAGTGCCTCTATCCCTCACTCCCCCATCCCACCGCTTCCCCCCTGCTAAACCTGCAGCCTGGGGCTCCTGAGTCTCTCACCTGTGTCCGGTGAGTGTGCGGCCTGCTGGCGGGTGAAGCTGCGGCAAGTCTCGCGAATGCAGTGCCGGCTCCTACGCAGGGACAGGAGCCAGGTGCTGCGCGTATTGTTACAGTGCAGCACCCGGCTCCTGTCACTGAGCAGGAGCCGGCATTTTGGTGACACCCGGGTGCGGGCCGCACCCCCCGCACCCACGTTTTGACGCCACTGGCTCCAGACTTAATCCTTCCTTGCGATCACTTCAGACCATTCAGTTCCTGATTTGACATCACAAACACGCCCTGCGTTCTCCCAGCCACGCCTGCGTTTGCATCTGACACACCTGCGTTTTTTCACACACTCCCACGAAAACGGCCAGTTACCTCCCAGAAACGCCCCTTTCCTGTCAATCACTCTGCGGCGTGCAGTGCATCTGAAAAGCTTCGCTAGGCCTTGTGTGAAAGTACTACAGCTGTTGTGAAAGTACGCCGCGTGTGCGCTTTGCGGCCCATAGGCATGCGCAGACTTGCCGGTTTTTGACTTATTAGCAGAACAGCAAACATTTTCTGCTAACGAACAACTCGGAATGACCCCCATAGTGTTTTTTTTTTAAATGTCCAAATGTGTTCTTTACATGAGCAAGATATTTATCAAGTTTTCTGAGACTTGGGGCCCAATTCAGCAAGAGTTGTAGATGTGCGAAAAAAATGCCCATCTACAACTCTTTACTCTGACATGCAGGGGGACACCCAGCACAGGGCAAGTCTGTCCCACATGCCCTTTCCTGTCCCCCACCTGCAAACATGTGAAAGCATTGCATGACGGCGATGCTTTCGCATGTTTAGGGTTGCTCTCTGTCTACGCATCCTAGCCCATCACACAGCTCCCAAAATATGACGCTGCAACGCCCACTCCTGCCATTGCATCTCATTGTGCACACATGCAATGCAGCTTCACACAGCAGAGGGCTTCAGCATGTGAACACTGTCGGAGCAGCGTTCCATACTGAATTAGGCCCCTTAATCCTTACTGTGCAGAAGGTAAAGTGTGAAATTTAGTGGGTAATTCAGAACTGAACGTAGCAGCAAATTTGTTAGCAGTTGGGCAAAACCATGTGCACTGCAGAGTGGGGCAGATGTAACATGTGCAGAGAGTTAGATTTTCATAAAAAATCTAACTCTCTCTGCACAAATATTATTTTTTTCAAACATCAAAACATTGGTTAGGAACATCGCGACCCTCGGAACATCGCGGCTTTCATTTTGAAAGCCTGGACAGCCTGCAGGTATACGGGGGGGGGGGGGGGGGGGGGGTCTGGGGGTGGTTTGGGAGGGTTCATTTACACTCCCCAGTGGCTGCCATTGTCTGCAGCCGCTGGAGGGGGGGTGGGGGCCTGCCGTGCTGACCGATCAGCATTGATCGGCAGCACGGCAATCAGTGGGGGACAGTGTAGGGAGGCAGCAGCAGCGGAGGGAGGTTTCTCTTCCCTGCCACTGCTAACACTCTCTATCTGACTGGTCGCATCCTGTGCGACCAGGTCAGATAGAGCACTTGCAGGCATGGTCGCATCTGATGCCACCATGCCAGGCAAGTGGTTAAGAGGCGTACTGGGGGTGGGACATACCCGGATGGTTGATGGACAGCTCATGCAGGAGGGAGACCTGATGTGGTGTGCAGGAAGAGGAAATGCTGCCGGGCTGAGGAGAGAGATGATGCATGTGGGAGAGTGAGGCAGTGTGTAAAGTTTCAGAGCAGCTTCCCAGCACCTACTGACGCCGGTGACCTGTCCAGTGTATGGCGGCAGGGGAGAGAGGTAGCCCACAGCACAGCCAAACAACAAGAACCATGAGTCTAGCCACTGCAGCAAATCTGTTGCTCAAACTGCTTGGGGGTGATAGAGACAGGCCCCACTGTCAGCATCAGAGAGACTGAGTATCATCACACTTAACCTCACTGGGTGCCTGCGCAGAGGACTATACATCCTCTGTCACACTACAGAAAACAGAGACTCTTTTGGGACAAAGATCATCCTTACCAAGAAACTTTAAAGGGGCTACTGACCTAATGGCGTTAACTTGATCAGAAACAGTGAGTGGTCACAGGTGTGATTCTTTGAAAGGCTAAAAGAGGGTTCCAATGCCATGGGACAACAGATTTATTTGACACCTGCTCTGCTGAGTTACATCATTGTCACAGCCACAGATCCTCTTCAAGTCCCATCTTTGTTAGTAGTGGAGTCCCCAGTGAGACAAAGGGGGATAACCGTGCTAAGATGCCGTGCTACCATTGAGTGTGAGAACTCACTGACGTCACCATACCTAAACCCTGTGCACAGGTCAGGTTACAGAACCAGTGTAAGTGGGACAGTAATAGTACTCAAGCACCTGAAGGTCACGTTACTTAATATTGATGTGTTATATGATGTTTCTATGGTGTGATATTTATATTATGTGATGTTTATATTGTGTTGACTGCTACTAGGCAGTAGGTCGGTTTCAGTGGTGCTGTTACGTCGTGCCTGGGGTAGCGGTGCCCCATTAGTTTGTACTCCGTTGGGAAACACGGGTAATACCTCCCACTGCCTGACAACACCAATAATAGTGAACTTTATTGCACCAGTGCAGTAGTGAGTAGATTATATGTAAAGCACAAAACAAACAAACCGTATTTAAGTTGTTGAGCATTATACGTATAGACCCTCTTAGTGGTAGCGTTGGAACGCTCCCTTTGTAAAATCTTGGTAGTGCAACTTGGACCATGAGCCCAGGGCGGAGCAGAGGTACCACAAATAGGCGGACGCACTGTCAAGTTTTAGCGATTCACACACGTTAGGTGTACCTTGCAGATCCATTGTTACTATAGAGAACAAATAAGTAAATTGAACTAAAGTGTTATTATTGACTTGAGATTTATACCAAAGTGTTACACCGTTACCTCATTCTACTTCAAAAGAATAAAACTTCAGCCGTTGAATATTGTTGCCTGTTTTCTTGGCCAAGAAGGTTTCTTCTAACCACCGAGAACAAAGAACCTGAGCGAATACTACAGTGCGTCCTGTACAGAGGTAATTAGAGAAGACCCCCGACCCGTGTACTACATATAGCTTCCTCAAGCTCTTTCCTGGTCACACATAGATTCTGGATTTGGATTTTGGTTCCATTCTGTCAGTACTATGCTGCTTTCAGTTCTGGGGTTGCCTTGTTTCTGGAGTGGGTCTCTGCTCTGACTGGTCTCTATTGATCATTAGGTGAGAGGTCGCCCGGTGACCTAGTTGCTCCTGGTTCCATTTCAGTATCCTTGCATATCACCAGTCCGTGGTTCCCATGTGTCACTTGTGTGCCTAATCTCCTGTTAGACCTATGAGTCAAAGTAACATCAAGCTTCCCCATTTTCTGTATGTCTCAGCTCATACCCAGGGCATATTTGCCTACTCTCCCAGAATTGCCGGGAGGCTCCCGAAAATCCTGTGGCACTCCCGGCCACCCAGAAAAGTAGGCAAGTCTCCCGCAGCTTAGTCGCACCCCCAGCAGCTGTCCACATCCGCCTGCAGCCAAAGGAAAAGTGGGAGGGTGATGATGTGATTCGTGCTGACCCCCACTTTGCAATGCCAGTAATGTGGACATTGCATAGCCTGGGGCGTGGGCTACAATGATGCCTTTTGACCACCCCATTTTGCCGAGCTCCGCCCCTCCCATTGAAAGCAGTCAGATAGTCAGCAAATATGACCCAGGGCCCGAGCCGGATCTAAAGAATTCCAGAACCATGACATTAGCTCTGTTTTCACTGGTTTTTTGATTGGTGTCAAATCTGCCCATATAAAATACCACTGACTGACTCACTGACTCATCACAAAATCTCCAGAACCATGAGGACTAGGAACTTGAAACCTGGACAGTAGCTTTGTTTTGTGACATAGGCACCCACTATGAAGGGATTTGTCAAAATTCCACTCCCAAAGTGATGAAAAGGGGCGAAATGTGTTTTCACCATTTCTAGTTCAAATGGCTGCAGTTCCCGGTAAAGGTCGAATGTTCCCTGTTCCAGAGTCATCTCCTCTGGCAGAGAAGGAGATCCTTGCTCATCTCCTCTGACAGCCTGGCCATTCTCCAGCCTGAAGGAAAAACTAAAAATGTAGTTTACCAGGAAGTCCTTCAAAATGAAAGTTACACGCATGGAAATACTTGAAATTCCGTAGCGAAGCATGGGTATTCAGTTAATATAAGATATTCTTCATAAGTAATGTATATTATAATTGTTGAAAAGACTGCACAGCAAATTTGACATTATCCTATTCCTTCTGAGACCATATAATGACCATTATCTGTGGCTATTCATTTTCAATTACTTTGGTCTAAGAAAAGAAATTATAATTTTTCATATGACTTGCAGCTCCCGAGTCAATATACCTAGCACTTATCACTGTGCTTGTACTGAAAGCTCTTTTATAGGTATGTAGTTTATGTGATCGGCGGCCGGGAGACCGCTGGTGACTATACCGGTTCTGGGATCCCAAGCAATTGGCAGCCTGACAGTCTACATTGTGACTAACAGGGACTATTTCCACTTGTGGGTGTCCACAACACCCGCAGTGATCCACAGATCCCGCAAGGGGCTTTGTTGTGCTTGCCCCCCGCTGGCAATCTAAAGCTTTGGATCCCGGCATCAGCATGTTGACCAGTGGGATCCAAACACTGGTCACCTGAATCCAACCCCTTTTATATGGCTCTTTGCTTTGCATCTTTTTCTTAAGCTGATTCATTCTGGCTTTCCAGAGTGTGCAATCTGCCCAGGTTTCTTACACACAGAACATTCACCTGTTTCTGTTCTCTGCTTATTTGTACTTTCCATATATACTGAATTCATAAGTTTCCCTTTAACATTGGAAACCTTGGACCAGTCGGCCATCGAACTGCTGATTAAGCCTATGCTGTCTCAGACACACCCAGAAAAGGGTCCGGATATACCTGCATTTTTCTAGCAGCCCCCTGTTACCCCAAACACTGATTGCTTGTTACTCACTTTGCAAATAAATCCTCTTTGTGTGCAATATTGCAATTCAGTCACTGCACATGCGCTGTATGGCTAGACGCATGCACAGTGGGAGAAATCGCTCCACTACATACAACATTAGCATTGAGTGCACCTCTCAATCAGGACCAATCAACATAGTTGAAAACAGTGGTTGCAATATCAAAAGGACACATTTTGTAGCATTATATCATCTTGTTACCAGGGGCTGTAGTTATTATAAATAGTACTGTTCAAATCTAATACAGCTGTTCCACTAACATTCCATATTTCCAATGAGACATAACATTGGTGGCATTGTATGCTTTGTCTATTTGGCACATATTACTTTGTTTTTGTTCCTGAATGCCCACAGAAATCATGATATACTGGGTTTATATTGTCTACATGGTTCAATCGGCTTCCTGCTGATGCCCACAGGCTGCAGGGCTAATCCGCTAATGTGTGTACAAAGACGCACCATTGGTAGCATCAGCGGACATTGCTTTAGATGAAGAAGCAGAAAGTTCATCTGAACGTGGCTGCCAGGGCAACTACGGTAAAAGTCACAATCTATGGCTGTAACATGCCCGCTTCTGGTTAGCCACCCGGCCATTGCCTCCCAGGAACTCCCACCAAAATTGCTTCTCTGTGCATCCAAATTGGTTTTGGGAGTCCTAGATGTAACCATGCGTCACGTACGCAGTGTAGCCTGGACACATGCACAGACTAAAAACATTGGCTGCTTGCATCTGATGGCAAAACAGCGATCACCTCTGAATCAGACCCCAAGAGAGAATGAAGGCTCCTGTGGAAAATAATAACCAACATATAGCTATCTTTTCCTACTTGGCTATGGACTCAAAATATAATACTGCTCAATTTCATAAACTGAAGTGGTGGATCAGAGAGTTTCATTTACCATCTGTAATGTTCTGTGTTTCCCAGCTTTGAGTGGTAGCAGTTTGTAAGGTATCGTCCTTCAATTTCCCTAAGGAGGCAGCGCTATGGAAGATTGGCCTGGAACCTGGAAGACATGAAATGGATAATAACAATCTTACTTAATTGAATATCCTGCTAAATATTGCATATGTATGGTTCTGTGTCTTAGATGTGCCTTTTTATGAAATACTGTACAGTAAGTACATAGTTAATTTGCTTTGGTAAACTATCCATACCTACAGTATTTGTGGCTCGGGATGAGGAATCCCTGGGGATGTATATACAGTATGTATGGCTCAGGGTGACGAATCCCTGGAGATGTATGTATAGCTCGGAGTGAGGAATCCCTGGGGATGTATATATGTATGGCTCAGGGTGAGGAATCCTGGGGATGTATGTATGGCTCGGGGTGAGGAATCCCTGGGGATGTATGTATGGCTCACAGTGAGGAATCCCTGGGGATGTATGTATGTATGCCTCTGGATGGGGAATCCCTGGGGATGTATGTATGGCTCGGTGTGAGGAATCTCTGGGGATGTATATATGTATGGCTCGGAGTGAGGAATCCCTGTGGATGTATATATGCATGGCTCAGGGTGAGGAATCACTGGAGATGTATGTATGGCCTGCAGTGAGGAATCCCTGGGGATGTATGTATGGCTTGGAGTGAGGAATCCCTGGGGATGTATATACAGTATGTATGGCTCAGGGTGACGAATCCCTGGAGATGTATGTATAGCTCGGAGTGAGGAATCCCTGGGGATGTATATATGTATGGCTCAGGGTGAGGAATCCTGGGGATGTATGTATGGCTCGGGGTGAGGAATCCTTGGGGATGTATGTATGGCTCACACTGAGGAATCCCTGGGGATGGATGTATGTATGCCTCTGGATGGGGAATCCCTGGGGATGTATGTATGGCTCGGTGTGAGGAATCCCTGGGGATGTATATATGTATGGCTCGGAGTGAGGAATCCCTGTGGATGTATATATGCATGGCTCAGGGTGAGGAATCACTGGAGATGTATGTATGGCCTGCAGTGAGGAATCCCTGGGGATGTATGTATGGCTTGGAGTGAGGAATCCCTGGGGATGTATGTATGGCTCGGAGTGAGGAATCCCTGGGGATGTATGTATGGCTCGGAGTGAGGAATCCTTGGGGATGTATATATGTATGGCTCAGGGTGAGGAATCCCTGGAAATGTATGTATGGCTCGGAGTGAGGTATCCCCTGGGGATGTATGTATGGCTCTGAGTCAGGAATCCCTGGGGATGTATATATGTATGGCTCAGGGTGAGGAATCCCCAGAGATGTATGTATGGCTCAGGGTAAGGAATCCCTGGGGGTGTATATATGTACAGTATGTGTGAAGATATGAGGCATAGAGTAAAACTGTATTTGTGGTGTTATATTCTTTGTAGCAATTAATGTATTTTTTTAGCCTTTTTGTTCCATTGTCTCTCTGGCTTGTGTCACTATTACCCCATGTGCTATTACCCTATGTGTTATTCACAGGACTAAAACGATTGTCTTACCCTGTATATTCTGTACTGTAAACTTACTCAGGTCAATACTGGTGTTCTGTGACCTGGCACATACTGTAGTACTGTCATGCTGCGGTGTTATGTTAGGAGGATGCCATTCTGTGTATGAGGTTACAAGTTATCATTGATACAGTATGTCTGCTTAACCATCTGTTATACTTATATGGTTAAACAGGAAGTAAACATGAGGGAAAGGTATTCTCTCACTGAACTTGCTCCTCCACAGGGGACAATCAGGGCTTAAACCAATTTCCCTGTCATTGTTCCTTCTGTTTAGTTTCCTCTGTTACATCCTGGTCTCTGACAGACACCATGGAGCCTGACCCAGCATGTGGTCAGCAGGAGAAGACCAGCTGTGGGAGGAAGTAGGTAGATACCCGAGGTGGGGTCACACCAATCAGGAACCTGCGTCTCCTCCCCAGGTGAGCGCGGCATGATGGGCATTTGGAAGGTTATAAAAGAGTTTGTGCAGGTCAGCTCCTGATGTTAGTCACATTACTCTGGCTAACGGGTGATTCTCTGCCAGGGTACCTTGTGGAACGCATCACCAGTGCTGTGTGGACTTATACGTAATTACTCCTGCGCAGACTAATCTGCTATCACTGCTGTGTGGACTCAGTGATAGTTCTGCTGTGTGGACCTGTTTATCTGGAACTCCTGTGTGGAATTGCTGTGGACCTAAATCCTCTACTGGGACTTACTATCTGGACTGCTACCTGTATACTGTTTCTGGGCTATATTTACTTCTGTTTCCTGTGTGATATCTATTCCGGTGTGCAGTGAGAAATAAACCATCACTTTGGTTTCATCGGCTCTGTGTCTGAATGATTAGAAGAACCTCGTATCCTCACAGTATATATGTCTCGAGGTGGGGAATCGCTGGGGATGTATGTATGTATGTATGTCTCGGGGTGGGGAATCCCTGGGGATGCATGTATGTATGTCTCGGAGTGGGGAATCCCTGGGGATGTATGTATGTATGTATGTATGTCTCGGGGTGGTGAATCCCTGGGGATGTATGTATGTATGTATGTATGTCTCGGAGTGGTGAATCCCTGGGGATGTATGTATGGCTTGGGGGGAGGAATCCCTGGGGTCGTATGACTCATTGAGGATCTCTGGGAATGTACAATTTAGGGAATGGATGCCTCTGGCAGGTGTAAGGGTTAAATTAGATGCTTGCAAATCAAATATAATAAAAATATGTGTTTTGGACCTTGAGCAGCTTGTAGCAGATATGGAATGTTCCAGCCGCACAACCCTGAAGAAACCTTGAAGAACAACCATAAGATACAAAGACTCATGGAGACTTGCTGATATAACAGAAATTCATCATATGATGCTTGCTAGAATGCTTTGTATTGTTCTGTAGAAATTTGTAGTTATTACCAAATCCCTTTGTGACGTATCCATTATATATTCATTATGTGAAAACTTTGCCATAAAAACCCATGGAAAGTAAACGAGTGAGAGCTCAGAATCAGCTTTGACATAAGATTACGTGTTTGTGTCTTGATTTCTGACTCCCAGCAGCTGGTATAAGACCCATCAGACAAATGAAGGATATTGCTAAACAAATAGAATATCCCTAACATTACCTGGGGGCTCTTTTTCCGGGATCTCAACACCACGGCAGATGACATCACCCCACTGACAGCACAGCACAACCACTGACCATCAAATCCGTATAGTGAGTAAACAAAGTGTGATTTTCCACTTGTTTGCTCATGCTCAGTGTTTTTGCTTGTATCAGTTGTTCATCTGTGTGTGATAAGCGAAATTCTAATGAACCCAGTTGTCTGTTTTGATTACAAGGTTTAAAAGAGATATGTATATTTATGTTTTGTATATGAATAATCAAGAGACACCAGGTCCGGGATTTGAACATTTGTGTTATTGCTCTGAATGTACAAGTGCTATAATAAGGAAACGTTCGGGAGAAGTGTTTCCCCGTATAGAGGCTATAATTGAGGTTTCTGATTTTGGTTTGGTCTCGCATAAAGGACATTTTTATTGTACTGTTAATACTTATTTAGATAAGATTGGTTTAACTGCGTTGATGGGACATGTGTGGCCAGAAGTGCTACTTTACTTGCCAGTGAATTTCATACCAAAAGATGGTATGCCCTTGTGTAGACAAAGCATTCATAAACTGTCCGAACCCATAAGAACTCTTGTGGTTCAAGGTGAGGACACAGATTACTGGCATAGACGAGAGCAGTGGGCTAGATGGGAAAAGAAGCAAAAATTGTGTGCACACTGAAGATTCCTGTTCTGCACTAGAAGATTAAAGCTGTGTAAATTGATTTTAGGAAATGAGTGGAGCATGCTAACAAAGACAAGGTATCTCAAGGTGTATAGGTGATAAAGTAATATTGTCACATATTCAGGGCTATTTGCAGTACTTACCCTCGCTAGCATAGCTACAAGTGCATGCAGAGGAAGCCCAATACTTTAAAGTTAAAGGGATATTTTGGGATTAGCTACACCAGAATTTGGGCGCACAGGGTAGCAAGGGTCAGGGACAGACCCCCAGAGAGGCAGTTGAATAAAATTGAGCGTAAGAAAGCCCTGAAGGGGATCTCCAAAATCTTTAAAAGAGCGGGTTTCCCTACAGAAGCAGCTTTGATAGACACATGCAGAATATGGCAGGCAGTGGCACAGGAGGTACAAGATGAGACAAGAAAAAGGAGGGTGGAAGAGTTAGACAGTACACAAAATCCACCACCCTATGTACCCACCTTATCATTAGGTACCCCACCTCAGCCACCAGCATTGGTACAGACAGCCCCAATAGCTGATGTACCAGTAATACACCCACCGATGCCTCAACCAGTGACACCTATATCAGGAGTGTCACCATATGTTTCACAGTACCCCCGGCTGTCTGAAATAGATTTTACAGCCCCACAGATCGACAGTCCAGCACAAACATTTCTTAAAAGGGGACCTCCAGCAATCCTAGACCCTGAATATCCACAGCGGCAGTGTTCATTCTGCTTTGCATGTATCCCTGCGGGATTGAGATTCTGCCCACAATATGGAAATAATATGCCACCAGATTTGCCTGCTTGCCCAGACAATGGCAGTGCACTCACGTCCACCCCTAACCCAAATTACCTAATGACAGTTACAAGATTTTAACGTCAGTCCTAAAAGAGACATACCTGTAAAGGATAAGAGACATGGAAAACTGGGAGCAAAGAAAGGGGTTATGCCTTAAATGGGACAAATATGGCAAACAGAGCAGCAGAAGGAACTAGACTGGGGATATCTGCAGCACCAGCCGTAGCTGACAGATACACAATTGAAAGTGGACAAAATTATTTGGCAAGAATCCAGTGGTGGTGTCATGAAGAAAGACAGAGCTCCAGCAGCAACAGACATTGTACAAAGAGATGACTGTCAGCAGTTATTTTGATAAACTGACAACCAGACATAATGATGAGGGTTTTCCTGTTACTGAGCCTGATGGATCAAGATTATTTAAGACAGTTTCTCAATGGTCTAGATCCCAAACTCAGGATGAGGTTGTTCAATGCAGGCCAGAAGCTATGAGCATGTACGCTACAGCATTGCTTTAGGTCCCCGAGGGGATAGAAGACCAAGAGAAAGAGAAAATAAATAAGAAACAAGCAAAGAATCAGCAAGTAACTATACATGTGGTGCAAGAGTCAGGAAAGACATGGCAAGTAAAAAGGCCAGGTGAGAGAAGTCAAGCCCCAACACAAGGAGAAGATATGACAGGAAAATGCTTTTGGTGCAAGTCACCTGGCCATATGAAGAGAGATTGTAGCAAGTATAAGAAATGGCAGAAGGATCAGCGAGGTTTACAGGCAGCATTTAAAGTACAGGAAGATAAACCCCATCAAGCATGAAAAACAGACTCCCTGCTGTCACCCCAGATAATGCCCGCTTCTGGAGACATTCAGCTACCTGGTAGTACATTAACTGTAATACTACCCAATAAAAAATGTATGCTACAAGACTTACAGGATGCTCAGTCACACTCCAGAAAAGCAAGAAAACTACATTGCAGATTCAAGATGAATGTACCCCGATACCGGTGCAATTTCTGGTATCAGCAACTTGTCCTGTAAATTTATTGGGTGCTGACATCCTAAACCTCATGCAACCTTCAATCAAACATACACCTCAAGGTGTACTTTATAATAATAATCTCTCAGACCAGACAAAGGAACTGATGGAAGAAGCCATCCAAGTGTATTATGCTCAAAAGAAAGAAGAAGCAGAAAAAGAACAGGCACCCTTTGCCCATGTGGTTACATGAGGTGCCGCAGAAGTTACGGTCCAAGGGGAAGACGAATGTGGGATTGCTTTAAAGTACAACCAGTCCAGCTGGTACTCAAGCCTGAAACCATACCTGTCTCCATACAACAGTATCCACTTACGCCTCTTCAAAATAAAACAATCACAAAACAACTTCAGGAGTATATCCACAAGGGAATAATCACAAGGTGTCACTCACCTTTTAACACTTCCTTATTTCCTGTAAAGCAGAAGGAAGTTGGAAGTGATAGGATCCCCCAATATTGGCTTGTTCATGATCTAAGAAAAATAAACGAGCGACTGGTGGTATATACACCCATTGTCCATAATCCCCACACTTTGCTAAACCAAAAATACTGCCTCTAGCCAAATGGTTTACAGTCACTGATCTAGCAAATGCATTTTCACAGCAGATGCTGGCATTCACACATGCTGGTACACAATATTGTTGGAGAAGGCTACTGCAAGGAGGAGCTACAAGCCCTTCAGAATTTACAGAAGCTATGTCTACAGTGTTAGAAGTATGGAGACCAGTATATCCAGATGACACTCAACTTTTGCAGTATGTTGATGACATACTCATTGCCACTACAGATGAAGACAAATGCAAAGATGATACTGTTTCTCTACTTACATTTCTGGCTCAACAAGACTGTAGGTTGTCTCCTACTAAAATACAGCTGGTACAAGAGAAGGTGATCTTCTTGGGACATTGTATATCGCAGAGAACTAGACACCTCACAGACCAAAGGAAGAAGCTGATAGTCAAAGCTCCATTACCAACTACTGCCAAACAGATGAGAGCATTTTTGGCATTTATAGGATACTGTAGAGAATGCATTCCTTCAGCTTCAGTGCGCATGCCGACTTTATATGATAGCACAAAGAAGGAAGGATCTCATCCCACTTTACAAGAAACAGAAGCTGTAGAGAAGCTCAAACAAGCTATACTATCTTCACCAGCATTGGGACTCCCAGATTACACCAAGCCCTTTAATCTCCTCTGCCATGAAGAAAAAGGCCATGCAACAGGAGTCCTTACACAGCTTCATGGAGCAAAGCAAAGACCAGCAGCATACTACTCTGAAAATTTTGATCCTATCATTAAAGGAGCTCCACCATGTGTCAGAGCAGTAGCAGCAGCTGCCATTTTAAAAGACAAAAGTACAGACCTTGTTCTGGACCATAGTTTACTATACAGGTACCACATGCAGTTACAGAAATATTGCAACAGGCAAGAACCAAACATCTGTCTGAAGCAAGACTTACCACATATGAAGTAGCACTTCTCAGTGCCTCCAATCTCATCATCAAAAGATGTACTACCCTCAACCCCACTACACTGATACCAGCATTTGTTAAATCACAAGATTCAAAAGAAGGTATAGTAACAAATTATGAAGAAGATGAAGAAGAGGAACTATATGAAGGAGAAATAGAAGATAAAAAGAATGAAAGCTATTCTCAAAATTTTCATGATATGGAACAAGAAACACAAGGTCTTCCAAATGTCACTGATGTCCCTTTGCCCGATCCAGCATATACACACTCTTTGTGGACGGTTCCAGATAATGGTACTCCCTATACAGGGTATGCAGTCACTTCATCTACAGAAGTAATTGACTCTGGCTCCTTACCTTCCAGCTAATCGGCACAATCAGCAGAGATAATAGCCCTTACAATAGCTCTGGAACATGCAGAAGCACCACAGCCAACATCTACACAGATTCCCGCTATGCATAGGGAGTGACGCAAGATTTCTGGCCCATATGGAAAAGCAGAGACTTCAAGACAGCACGTGGCAAAGATATACAACATGCTTCACTAATCAGGTACCTGTTCAGAGCTCTGCAAGGGCCACACAAAGTGGCAGTAATTAGGATCCAGGCACACACTAGAAACAATAGGAGAGAATGAGAAAGAAGCCTGAAAAAAAAAAAAAAAAGAACGGAACAACAGCAAGATGGAGTATGGAGAAGTCAAGACAGACTTTGCTTACTAAGACATGGAAAAACTCATACAGGAAAAGAACAAATGACTGCACTAGTCTCCAAGGTTAGGATAGCACCTGGATTTGGACAAAGAGCAGCAGAGCATTGCAGGAACTGTTGGATTTGTGGAATACATAATCCAGGCCAGAGAACACGTACAACCTTGGGAACTATCCCAAGACCTCAATTCCCATTCCAGAGACTACAAATCGACTATATACAGTTGCCCAGGTCCGGCCCTTATGTATATGCCCTTGTATGTACCAATCTTTTTACCAAGTGGTCTGAGGTGTGGCCAGTGGCCAAAGCAACAAGAAACTGTGGCCAGAATGTCTACTAATAGCTTTGTTCAGTGTCAGGACCATGCCAGACTGATGTACAGGCCTATCTCCATATGAAATACTGACTGGAAGTATACCTAGGACAGGCTGTTATTATCCACAACAACTTCAGCATAAAAATGGGAATTTGGCAGGATATGTGAAAGCTTTAACTGATCAGTTAAGTAATGTACATGTTTTAGCTTTCTCTCCCCTTCCAGAACCAGATTCTGAAGAGCGCTTGAACCTAGATTCGAAGGACCTTATCATGTGTTACTAACCACACCCACTTCTGTGAAGCTCCAAGGAAGAGACTCCTGGGTACACGCATCTCACTGCAAAAAGACAAGTGTGACTCTTGAAACACCCCCATCATGAAACTGTATATTCTTCTCATTGTTGCAAGTGTGGTAACAAGTATATTGGCATGGGGGGGGTCATTCCGAGTTGTTCGCTAGCTGAAAATGTTCGCAGTACAGCGATTAAGCAGAAAATCGTCACTTCTGCGCATGCGTATGGGGCGCAATACGCACGCACTAAGTACTTTCACAACGGCCGATGCAGTTTCACACAAGGTCTAGCGACGCTTTTCAGTCTTACTGTCCGCCACAGAGTGATTGACAGGAAAGGGGCGTTTCGGGGTGTCAACTCACCATTTTCAGGGAGTGTTTGAAAAAATGCAGGCATGCCAGGAAAAACGCAGGCGTGGCTGGGAGAACGCAGGGCGTGTTTGTGATGTCAAATCCAGAACTGAATGGTCTGAAGGGAACGCAAGATAGGAGTAGGTCTGCAGGTACTCAGAAACTGCACTATCTTCTTTTGCTGGCGCACTGCGATGCTTTCGTTCGTACTTCTGCTAAGCTAAGATACACTCCCAATGGGCGGCGGCATAGCGTTTGCACCGCTGCTAAAAGCAGCTAGCGAGCGAACAACTTGGAATGAGGGCCATGGTCTCCAGCAGTACATTTACAGTTGCTGGTAGAAAGGGGGACAGATGGCAGGTGTGGGTGGAATAATAACACTAAACCTCGCAAGGAAGGTCACCTCACTTGCCCCGCCTTTTAACCATGTGTAATAGTTAATTTTACCATTTCCGGGGGCGTTATTATGGAGATTTTAATATCCCAGAAGACCGCAAAAATGATTATAATACAATCTCCCAATGCCACACTCACATTCTAAGATAGTGTGCCAAATATTAGTTGCTGTTAAGTCCTTATAAATTATTAGGAAAATTGGAAGAACATTTAAAGGAAGTTAATTACTCCAACTATCAGGCTCTTATGCAGACTGTAGTGGAAGGTAATCAAATAGTAAAGATAGCACACAAACTGAGGGAGAACTTGGAACACCATTGGTGGGATATATTTACTGGATATTCTCCTTCAATGAAAAGTTTGTGTCATATATTCAGCACCCGCTTTTGGCAATTATAGCTGTTATGGTGATACTTGTTTTTATAAATTGCTATATGTCCTGTTTCCTCAGAAAGAAACTCACACGCTTGCGCAAGGCATATGAAGAAAAGGCTCTGCTAGGGTAGGAAGGGTGGAATCTAAGCCATCCTTGGTATTGAATGGTTAATGCCCTTGCTACTCAGGGATTGTCTGGGTAGTTCAAAAGTAGGTACCATAGGGTGGTGAGGAAACCCCCTTTCTATATCTGGCAACTATGGTATATTTTTATATTATGAAAAGGAGGGAGATATAAGGGTTAAATTAGATGCTTGCAAATCAAATATTGAAAAATATGTGTTTTGGACCTTGAGCAGCTTGTAGCAGATACTATATGGAATGTTCCAGCCACACAACCCTGTAGAAACCTTGAGGAACAACCATAAGATACAAAGGCTCGAACTTCCTGTTTGGTGCTGCATGGAGTAGCAGCTCCCTGAGCCAGCTCCAGTGCCAGCCACCTATCTACCCTGCTACACGCCGTTTCCAGGCATCTAAACACCCCCTTACAGCACCCCATACCTGCCTCAGGATGCTCCCCCTGTGTATGGATCGCTTCCTTGCCGGGATGCCAGGGAAATCAGCCCGTTCGTGGCCCGATCCTGATCGTGGGTCCACATCCAAAATGGCACCTGCCACTCAGCCTGATGCCGGGGACCCTGACTCTGGACCACAGGCTGACGGACCTGCTTAAAAAAGGTCAGGTAAACAGCCTCCCAATGTTGAGCAGCCCCCTGACCTTCCTCTGTACTACCAAGATATAGTTAAAGCAGTGAGAGAGACAGTGCAGCCCCTGCTCCAGGAACAAGCACAAACACATGCTGCAGCTTTGCAACAAGCAGTTACTGTTATAAAGAGTCAGTGTAAACAACTTTCTAAACATATCTCTCATGTTGAACACACTGCTGGGCAAAATTTCCAAGTTATAGCTGACATGAAGGAGGGTATGATCAAGTTACAGGATTCTGATGCACTGCTGAGGGCGAAGTTGGACGATCTCGAGAATAGATCGAGGCAAAATAACCTCCGTCTGATTGGCCTTCCGGAAGCCATCAAAGGACCCGCGTTGTATGACTTTCTGCGTAATACCCTGCCTGATTTATTGGGGATACCTGACATTTGTTCTGATTTAGTTGTGGAAAGGGCCCACAGGATGTGTCCTGTGCGTATGTCTTCCTCTGCTAGACCCAGACCGGTGCTGTTTCGATGCCTCAACTTCTTACACAAAGAAGCCCTGTGGTCTGCATCACGCAAGAAGAAGGATCTCATTTGGGAAGAATCTCGGCTCTTAGTGTTCCAAGACTATTCCGCTGAGCTTACCAGGCTGCGTAAAGCTTTTCCCCCTACCTGTTCTAAATTGGGCCAAGCGGCGCGTAAGTTCGCCTTGCTATATCCGGCGAGATTGCGGGTATTTGAAAGTGCCTTATATAAAGATTTCACAGTTCCTGAGGATGCAGAGGCATATATCTCTGAAGCAAATCGTTCCGAGAATGAGGCCAACTATGTTGACCCAAGAATTTCATGGATAATGTGTAATTTGCCAATTTACACATGATAGCTGTTCGTTTCTGCAGTGCCCTTGTCATTTTTATTTTTCCCTAATGTTTTGCAGTCATGTACACCTTGTCTGACTCTGGACATGTCTTCAGACAGGGGCAGTCTCCGTACTGTTCTTTCCTTTCCTCTGGTCATATATTTATGTTTGGGTAACCAGTACTCCCTTTTCTCTGACGTCCTAGTGGATGCTGGGGACTCCTTAAGGACCATGGGGAATAGCGGCTCCGCAGGAGACTGGGCACAAATAGAAAGCTTTAGTACTACCTGGTGTGCACTGGCTCCTCCCCCTATGACCCTCCTCCAAGCCTCAGTTAGATTTTTGTGCCCGAACGAGAAGGGTGCACACTAGGTGGCTCTCCTGAGCTGCTTAGTGAAAAGTTTAGTTTTAGGTTTTTTATTTTCAGTGAGTCCTGCTGGCAACAGGCTCACTGCATCGAGGGACTAAGGGGAGAAGAAGCGAACTCACCTGCGTGCAGAGTGGATTGGGCTTCTTAGGCTACTGGACACCATTAGCTCCAGAGGGACCGATCACAGGCCCAGCCTTGGAGCTCGGTCCCAGAGCCGCGCCGCCGGCCCCCTTACAGAGCCAGAAGCAAGAAGAGGTCCGGAAAATCGGCGGCAGAAGACATCCTATCTTCTACAAGGTAGCGCACAGCACTGCAGCTGTGCGCCATTGCTTCTCAGCACACTTCACACTACGGTCACTGAGGGTGCAGGGCGCTAGGGGGGGGCGCCCTGAGCAGCAATAGAAACACCTTGGCTGGCAAAAAATGCATCACATATAGCCCCTGGGCTATATGGATGAATTTTAACCCCTGCCAGATTTCCACAAAAAGTGGGAGAAAGGCTCCGCCCCCTTCTCGGCGGCCTATCTCCTCAGCACACAGGCGCCATTTTCCCTCACAGCTCCGCTGGAAGGACGTCTCCCAGGCTCTCCCCTGCAGTCCTGCACTTCAGAAACAGGGTAAAAAAGAGAGGGGGGGCACTAATTGGCGTAATATTAACAATACAGCAGCTATATAGGGGAGAAACACTTATATAAGGTTATCCCTTTATATACATATAGCGCTCTGGTGTGTGCTGGCATACTCTCCCTCTGTCTCCCCAAAGGGCTAGTGGGGTCCTGTCCTCTATCAGAGCATTCCCTGTGTGTGTGCTGTGTGTCGGTACGTTTGTGTCGACATGTATGAGGAGGAAAATGATGTGGAGGTGGAGCAATTGCCTATAATAGAGATGTCACCCCCTAGGGAGTCGACACCTGAGTGGATGGCTTTATGGAAGGAATTACGTGACAATGTCAGTTCTTTACAAAAGACAGTTGATGACATGAGACAGCCGGCTAATCAGCTAGTGCCTGTCCAGGCGTCTCAAAAACCATCAGGGGCTCTAAAACGCCCATTACCTCAGATGGTAGATACAGACGTCGACACGGATACTGACTCCAGTGTCGACGGTGAGGAGACAAACGTGACTTCCAGTAGGGCCACACGTTACATGATCACGGCAATGAAGGAGGTTTTAAACATTTCTGATACTGCAAGTACCACTAAAAAGGGTATTATGTGGGGTGTGAAAAAACTACCCGTAGTTTTTCCTGAATCAGATGAATTAAATGAGGTGTGTCATGAAGCGTGGTTTTCCCCCGATAAAAAACTGATAATTTCTAAAAAATTATTGGCATTATACCCTTTCCCGCCAGAGGTTAGGGCACGTTGGGAAACACCCCCTAGGGTGGATAAAGCGCTCACACGCTTATCAAAACAAGTGGCGTTACCGTCTCCTGATACGGCCGCCCTCAAGGAACCAGGTGATAGAAAACTGGAGAATATCCTAAAATGTATATACACACATACTGGTGTTATACTGCGACCAGCGATCGCCTCAGCCTGGATGTGCAGCGCTGGGGTTGCTTGGCCGGATTCCCTGACTGAAAATATTGATACCCTGGATAGGGACAGTATATTGTTAACTATAGAGCATTTAAAAGATGCATTTCTATATATGCGAGATGCACAGAGGGATATTTGCACTCTGGCATCAAGAGTGAGTGCGCTGTCCATTTCTGCCAGAAGAAGTTTATGGACGCGACAGTGGTCAGGTGATGCGGATTCTAAGCGGCATATGGAAGTATTGCCTTATAAAGGGGAGGAGTTATTTGGGGTCGGTCTATCGGACCTGGTGGCCACGGCAACAGCTGGGAAGTCCACATTTTTACCCCAGGTCGCCTCTCAGCATATAAAGACGCCGTCTTATCAGGCGCAGTCCTTTCGTCACCATAAGGGCAAGCGGGCAAAAGGCTCCTCATTTCTGCCCTGGGGCAGAGGAAGGGGAAAAAGACTGCAACAGACAGCCAGTTCCCAGGAACAGAAGCCCTCTCCCGCTTCTGCCAAGTCCTCAGCATGACGCTGGGGCCTTACAAGCAGACTCAGGCACGGTGGGGGCCCGTCTCAAGAATTTCAGCGCGCAGTGGGCTCACTCGCAAGTGGACCCCTGGATCCTTCAGGTGGTATCTCAGGGGTACAGATTGGAGTTCGAGACGTCTCCCCCTCGCCGTTTCCTGAAGTCTGCTTTACCAACGTCTCCCGCCGACAGGGAGGCAGTATTGGAGGCAATTCACAAGCTGTATTCCCAGCAGGTGATAATCAAGGTACCCCTCCTGCAACAGGGGAAGGGGTATTATTCCACGCTGTTTGTGGTACCGAAGCCGGACGGCTCGGTGAGACCTATTTTAAATCTGAAGTCTTTGAACACTTATATACAAAGGTTCAAATTCAAGATGGAGTCACTCAGGGCAGTGATCGCGAACCTGGAAGAGGGGGACTATATGGTGTCTCTGGACATCAAAGTTGCCTACCTCCATGTCCCAATTCACCCTTCTCATCAAGGGTACCTCAGGTTTGTGGTTCAGGACTGTCACTATCAGTTTCAGATGCTGCCGTTTGGATTATCCACGGCACCCCGGGTCTTTACCAAGGTAATGGCCGAAATGATGATTCTTCTTCGAAGAAAAGGCGTTTTAATTATCCCTTACTTGGACGATCTCCTGATAAGAGCAAGATCCAGAGAACAGTTAGTAGTCGGAGTAGCACTATCTCAAGTAGTGCTACGGCAACACGGCTGGATTCTAAATATCCCAAAATCGCAGCTGATTCCGACGACACGTCTGCTGTTCCTAGGGATGATTCTGGACACGGTCCATAAAAAGGTGTTCCTTCCGGAGGAGAAGGCCAGGGAGTTATCCAAACTAGTCAGGAACCTCCTGAAACCAGGGCAAGTCTCAGTGCATCAATGCACAAGAGTCCTGGGAAAGATGGTAGCTTCCTACGAAGCGATTCCATTCGGCAGATTCCACGCAAGAACGTTCCAGTGGGATCTGCTGGACAAATGGTCCGGATCGCATCTTCAGATGCATCAGCTGATAACCCTGTCCCCAAGGACAAGGGTGTCTCTTCTGTGGTGGTTGCAAAGTGCTCATCTTCTAGAGGGCCGCAGATTCGGCATTCAGTACTGGGTCCTGGTGACCACGGATGCCAGCCTGAGAGGCTGGGGAGCAGTCACACAAGGAAGAAATTTCCAGGGCTTGTGGTCAAACCTGGAGACATCACTTCACATAAATATACTGGAGCTAAGGGCCATTTACAACGCTCTAAGCCTAGCAAGACCTCTGCTTCAAGGTCAGCCGGTGTTGATCCAGTCAGACAACATCACAGCAGTCGCCCATGTAAACAGACAGGGCGGCACAAGAAGCAGGAGGGCAATGGCAGAAGCTGCAAGGATTCTTCGCTGGGCGGAAAATCATGTGATAGCACTGTCAGCTGTGTTCATTCCGGGAGTGGACAACTGGGAAGCAGACTTCCTCAGCAGGCATGACCTCCACCCGGGAGAGTGGGGACTTCATCCAGAAGTCTTCCACATGATTGTGAACCGTTGGGAAAAACCAAAGGTGGACATGATGGCGTCCCGCCTCAACAAAAAACTGGACAGGTATTGCGCCAGGTCAAGGGACCCTCAGGCAATAGCTGTGGACGCTCTGGTAACACCATGGGTGTACCAGTCAGTGTATGTGTTCCCTCCTCTGCCTCTCATACCCAAGGTACTGAGAATTATAAGACGGAGAGGAGTAAGAACTATACTCGTGGCTCCGGACTGGCCAAGAAGGACTTGGTACCCGGAACTTCAAGAGATGCTCACAGTGGACCCGTGGCCTCTACCTCTAAGAAGGGACCTGCTCCAGCAAGGACCCTGTCTGTTCCAAGACTTACCGCGGCTGCGTTTGACGGCATGGCGGTTGAACGCCGGATCCTGAAGGAAAAAGGCATTCCAGAGGAAGTCATTCCTACCCTGATCAAAGCCAGGAAGGATGTGACCGCACAGCATTATCACCGCATTTGGCGAAAATATGTTGCGTGGTGCGAGGCCAGGAAGGCCCCGACGGAGGAATTTCAACTGGGTCGATTCCTGCATTTCCTGCAAACAGGAGTGTCTATGGGCCTCAAATTGGGGTCCATTAAGGTTCAAATTTCGGCCCTGTCGATTTTCTTCCAGAAAGAATTGGCTTCAGTTCCTGAAGTCCAGACTTTTGTCAAGGGAGTACTGCATATACAGCCCCCTTTTGTGCCTCCAGTGGCACCTTGGGATCTCAATGTAGTTTTGGGATTCCTCAAATCACATTGGTTTGAACCGCTCAAATCGGTGGATTTGAAATATCTCACATGGAAAGTGACCATGCTGTTGGCCCTGGCCTCGGCCAGGCGAGTGTCAGAGTTAGAGGCTTTATCTTGCAAAAGCCCATATCTGATTTTCCATTCGGACAGGGCAGAACTGCGGACTCGTCCTCAGTTTCTCCCTAAGGTGGTGTCGGCGTTTCACCTGAACCAACCTATTGTGGTGCCTGCGGCTACTAGGGACTTGGAGGACTCCAAGTTGCTAGACATTGTCAGAGCCCTGAAAATATATATTTCCAGGACGGCTGGAGTCAGAAAATCTGACTCGC
This sequence comes from Pseudophryne corroboree, assembly GCF_028390025.1. Lineage (NCBI taxonomy): Eukaryota > Metazoa > Chordata > Amphibia > Anura > Myobatrachidae > Pseudophryne > Pseudophryne corroboree. Next base: position 496,975,426 of record NC_086450.1, read on the forward strand.
TGTTTATCCTGTATGCACCCAACAAGCTGGGTGCTCCTGCTTCTAAGCAGACGATTGCTCGCTGGATTTGTAGTACAATTCAGCTTGCACATTCTGTGGCAGGCCTGCCACAGCCTAAATCTGTAAATGCCCATTCCACAAGGAAGGTGGGCTCTTCTTGGGCGGCTGCCCGGGGGGGTCTCGGCTTTACAACTTTGCCGAGCTGCTACTTGGTCAGGGGCAAACACATTTGCAAAATTCTACAAATTTGACACCCTGGCTGAGGAGGACCTGGAGTTCTCTCATTCGGTGTTGCAGAGTCATCCGCACTCTCCCGCCCGTTTGGGAGCTTTGGTATAATCCCCATGGTCCTTACGGAGTCCCCAGCATCCACTAGGACGTCAGAGAAAATAAGTATTTACTTACCGATAATTCTATTTCTCGTAGTCCGTAGTGGATGCTGGGCGCCCATCCCAAGTGCGGATTGTCCGCAATACGTGTACATAGTTACCAAAAATCGGGTTATTGTTGTAGTGAGCCATCTTTTCTAGAGGCTCCTCTGTTATCATGCTGTTAACTGGGTTCAGATCACAAGTTATACGGTGTGATTGGTGTGGCTGGTATGAGTCTTACCCGGGATTCAAAATCCTTCCTTATTGTGTACGCTCGTCCGGGCACAGTATCCTAACTGAGGCTTGGAGGAGGGTCATAGGGGGAGGAGCCAGTGCACACCAGGTAGTACTAAAGCTTACTATTTGTGCCCAGTCTCCTGCGGAGCCGCTATTCCCCATGGTCCTTACGGAGTCCCCAGCATCCACTACGGACTACGAGAAATAGAATTATCGGTAAGTAAATTCTTATTTTTGATTATGATAGGTGGTGGTGGCTAGGAGTGAGTACCTCCACGCTGCATAGTGCAAGGCCTTCCTTTCCTGAAGAGAGAATTCAGCGTTTTCCAAGAAAGGAATTCTCTGAAACTGTGTTTTTTGTTTTACTGTTAATATGTTTATGTGTTGTTTTGGTGTGGCTGGGTATGTCTGGTTGTCTTGTGTCCCCCTCCCCCTTCCTCAGGTTCCCCCCAGTATTTCCTTACTTTTCTGTTCACGAATTGATATTATTATTACACTGTTTTATATATTGTCTGTCTGTCTTTCTCAATATAAGACGAATTTATGGCTACTCTTAAAGTAGCGACCTGGATCAAAAGAAAAAAATGTCTTATGTACCGGAATAAATTGAAGCTAGATTTTGTACTCTTGCAGGAAACACATCTCCTCTCCCCCAAAGCCCAAAAATTGGGTACTTTAGGCTGGCGTGTTCTTTCTGATGCCCCCTATTCCACAAAAGCTAGAGGTGTTATGATTCTAGCCAGATCCCGACTCCAGATCCAGATAATAACATCTGTCCCAGACCCAGAAGGCCGGTTTATAGTACTGGAAATTGATGTTTATAATATGAGATATGTTTTCTGTGCCGTTTATGCCCCCAATAAGTAAACAATTTATCCGCCTACTCATTTCAAAACTTCTCCCGTATTTATCTATGTCGTTAATTATAGGTGGGGATTTCAATATGATATCCTCGAAAATACTGGATACAAATTCTTCCACACACTCGAGATCCCCCCAACAAGCTTGGTATGTCACGAACCAATCTCTCACCTCTGCGGGTTCTGGGGTTCATCCGTTGCCGGTGCGGTTGCTTGCGGTGCTGTGCGGCCGTGTAGGGACGCGGCGCGATCGGAGGCACAGGTGATGCAGGAGCTTGGGAGTGCAGGGACCGAATGGCCAAAGGCACCGCTGTGTGTCTGCAGTATAGGAGGCGGCCATGTTGGAGACCAAATAGCAATTCAGAGCACTTGTGAAAACACCTGTGGGTGAGTGTAGCCAATCCCGTGCTTGTGCTGCCTTTAAGTAGGCTGGGATTATGTGTAGCCAATTCCGTGCTTGTGCTGCCTTTAAGTAGGCTGGGATTATGCTACTCGGAGCCAGTGCTTCGTTGTATCTACGCTATGCCTTAGCTCTGTGCTCTCTCTGTGCATTCCTGTGTGATTCCCGTGGTCCAGATATCGCCTCCGCTCCCAGAGGTCCGTCTGCAGCCTTCACTGCTGAAGATCCACCAGCTCCCTGCTGTGCTGTCAATCACTCACCCAGTGGCAAACTATTGGATTCCCAGAGTCTTGTATGAGGTTACCCTGTCTGCCTGCTTCAACCACACAGACTTTGGAGGATTCTACTAACATCAGCTGTTCGTTTGCTCTGCACCAAACTTAACCCTTTCATCACCATTGTCGTCTGCTGCAGTTTCACAGTGATCTTCAGAACTCGCAAGTAACCCATTTCAGTACTTTGTTTTCTGTGTGCTACAATCAAGGACAATTCTTCTCAGTCTTTCAGTTAAATCTTTAAACTTCATTACAAATCTCTACAGTTACTTATTCATGTCTGCATTATCCAGTTAACACAATTTACAGTTCAGCATCAAAGCTTGTTTCTTTTGTACAATTCATCATGCATTCATAAACCTGTTTAAATCTCAGTTCTATGAACATTCTCTCAATTTATCATTTCTACCACATATGCAATACGTCAGTTTATATACAGTGATTTATAATTTGTCATTTAACCTTTTACTGAAATTGTTGCTTACAATAAATATATGAAACGTAACTTTCTTCGTCCTCCCTGCTTTCATCATACCCCAGCACCTACACCTGTGGTTGGTCCAGGGTTAGCGGATTCACAAAAACACCTGGTCCTGAAATGGTATTCCATATATAATGCAACAATCGAAGACTACTGATGTGTGGAGATTCTTTCACCCTATGGAGAAGGAATTTACATGTTTCTCTGCCGCTCATCATACATTGTCACGTATAGACTTCCTCCTATTGTCTGATTCTTTAATCCCCAGTTCGGTGTAGACTAGTATAGAACCTATTGCCATCTCTGATCATTCTTTGGTTTGGGGGGAATTTTCTACTTCTCTGGATGTGGGTGCTTTTAGGAGGTGGCGATTTCCTACTGATTTTGCCTCCTCTGTTTCCTTTAGGGAACAATTGATAGTGTTTTGGGAGGACTTTCAAAAGGAAAATGCTGACATGGCTCTAACTGACTCTCAACTTTTTTGGCAGGCCACAAAAGCTGTTCTTTGAGGTCGTATAACAGAATTTGTATCTCGCCGCAAAAAGCAGTTTGCTGACACTTGTAAATTAGCCCAACAGACATTGACTGAGACTTGTACTACTTTTAAGATGAAACCCACATTATCCTCCAGACATCTCTACCTTGCAGCTAAAACCCACTTTGAGGCCACTTTAAAAACCTTAGGCGATAGATATGCCTTCCATAAAAATCATAGGTTTCACCGGTTTGGAGATAAAACAGGACGAATGTTATCAAATTTATTAAAGGGAGTTTCTCCAGACTCGCTTATACAGGAGCTTAAACGCCCTGATGCTTCTCTTGCTACAGAATCTAGAGATATAGCGGCTGTGCTTTCCGGTTTTTACTCGGATATATATGCAAACCCCCAGATTGACTTGGATTCTAAATCTTCTTTTTGCCAGTCTCTGCAGTTACCGGTTCTTGATTCTTCTCTGGCTAATGGCATCTGTGCTCCAATTACTCTTCCAGAAGTTGAGAAAGCAATAAGGTCATTGAAGCCAGGTAAGACTCCAGGTCCCGATGGTTTTTCAGGGGAATTTTATAAAATCCTACATTCTCGCATAGTTACAACCCTGACGGACGTGTTCAACGTTATTTTGTGTTCCCATAAAATCCAACGATACTTTAATGACGCCATGATTCGTCTTCTACCTAAACCGGGGAAAGACCTTAATCTCCCGGGCAGCTATAGGTCCATCTCACTGCTTAATGTAGATTACAAATTATTTACAAAAATTCTAGCAGACAGGTTAAAACCCCTTTTACCCTTTTTAATTCATATAGACCAGACTGGATTTATCACTGGGCGGCACTCCTCTAACAATATTCGAAAAGTCCTGGCTGCGGCGCACTGGGTGGGGCTCAGTGGGGACCAGAACCCACACTTTATATTGTCTATAGATGCTGAGAAAGCTTTTGATTTAGTCAGTTGGGATCATCTGTTTACTACGTTATCACACTTTGGGTTTCCGCTGGGCCTCTCCAGTGTGCTGCAGACCCTGTATGTCTCCTCGAGCTCACGTATACTCTGCAATGGCTATATCTCTGAACCAGTGCAATTGCATAGAGGTACCCGACAGGGCTGCCCCCTATCCCCCTTACTGTTCGCCCTAGCTATAGAACCTCTGGCTGTAGCTTTGAGAGAACTCCCGCAGTTTTCTGGAATTTCTATCGGTCATCAATAATTGAAATTAAGCCTTTTTGCTGACGACATGTTATTGTTTATTACAGACCCCCACAAATCGATACCAGCCATAATGTCCTTGCTATTCAAGTTCGGCTCCTTTCCTGGATATAGAATTAATATGTCTAAATCTGAACTTTTACCACTTAACCCCTCCGCATTACACATGGCCTCCTCTCCTGTCCTTTTGCAATTTACATTTAACACTTCCACACTTAAATACTTGGGCATCCTTATCCCTATAGAGCTTTCAAATCTTTATTCAGTAAATTTTTCTCCTATCCTGACTAAGGTGTCGCAATCTTTATTTTCTTGGCCTACGCTCCCTATCTCCTTACTAGGTAGAGTAGCCGTACTAAAAAGCATCATATTCCCTAAGATTTCTTGTGCTCTTCAATTATTACCTCTTCCACTTAACAACTGTGATCTTTTTGCTTATGACAGACTATTCACAAAATTTTTATGGAGTGGAAAACAATCCCGCATAGCCCTATCCAAATTCAAGCTTAAGAAACCCAAGAGGTACCGGATTTAGCAGCGTTCTCCAGGGCAGTTTCTTTTAGATACCTTTCAGATTGGCTATTAGAGTCTTCCACCTATGCTAACTATGATATTGAACAAGCCCTTGTGGCACCGTATGATCTGCGTGCACTGATACATACCCCCAAAAATCTGTTACCCTTAAGTGTCTAGAACAATATACTATTTTGGGATACTTACCAAGCTTGGGTGACCATAAATTTTGCCTTAGATAGACATCCTGGGCAATCTAGATTTATTCCATTTTTGGGCAACCCTTGTTTTACACCGGCTTTGGAAAACATCAGGTTTCAAAATTGGAAACAGAATGATGAGAGATGTTTTTGATCCAGGAGGTGTTCTGTACTCCTTTCAGGACCTAGTGGAGAAGTTTGGACTTCATTGCTCAGACTTTTTTATGTATCTCCAACTTCACCACTATGTCCAGTCCTATGCCTGTGTGGAGGTCCGAGGATGGGCCTGATCCCCTGGTAGCTTTGCTCACTAGGACGAACAAACAAGGTTTCAAGACCCAATGGATTTACTGGTATCTACTACCTATGGATAAGAAGTTAAATAAGATGTGGTTACTTTGGTCACAGAGGTGGAGTGTTGATTTTTCACGGGATGTAGCTTGGGCAGATACCTTTTAAAGTTGTACCAAATGTATTTAAAGTGTTACACTCTTCCCAACTGCAGGAAACACATTACAAGTTTTTATACAGAGCCTATATATCGCCAGGAAGGTGGAAACATGGTTCCTGCGGAATCAGGCAGGTGCCCCAAGTGTAAGGCACCAGATGCCTCCTTTATGCATAATTTCTGGCATTGCCCCAAGATAATGAAGTTTTGGCACAAGGTACAATGGTACATAAGCCACACTTTTGGTATTAACATCCCCCTGACTCCGGATTCCTTTCTGGGCATGTTTGTTTCGACCTGGAACTTACCTCGCTCTCACTCAAATTTTATTCCCCTATTATGGGTGATTCTTACAGTTGGGAATAAACTGATTTTAACTCAATGGATCTGTGCGTCCCCCCCCCAAGGTTGGAAGTTTTGAAATCCTCTTTGATAACACTATTATACTTTGAGAGGCAATCCACCTTGCCAGATTTAGGTACCAAAGTAACCCTCTTTTATAAGAAATGGGGCCCCCTGGTGGAATCCTTAGCTCCTTTGCAGCGCACTCATATAGTACAACTGTTTGATGGCCTTTCGTTGACATCTTACAAAACCGTGTCTGATGACTGATCATTTTGTCTATTTGTTCTGTTATTGCCCCAATATATGTTTTCAAAAAACAAAAAATAATTTATTCTCTTTTTGACTACTGGTAGGGGAGTCCTGATCCCCCCCCCCCCCCCCCAAGACTCATGAAGACTTGCTGATATAACAGAAACTTCATCATATGATGCTTGCTAGTATTCTCTGTATTCTGTAGAAATTTGTAGTCATTACCAAACCCCTTTGTGACATATTCATGATATATTCATTATGTGAAAACTTTGCCATAAAACCCCCTGGAAAGTAAATGAGCGAGAGCTCAGAATCAGCTTTGACTTAAGATTACGTGTTTGTGTCTTGATTTCTGACTCCCAGCAGCTGGTACAAGAATCATCAGACAACTGAAGGATATTGCTAAACAAACAGAATATCCCTAACACAGGTATATCATTTAGTCACAATCCCTTTAATGTGTACAAAAGTATAGTCCGTAAATGACTATGCACCGACTTTTGGCATAGTTATATAATTTAGTGTTAATGATATATCTCAGACAATAATAACTATTTAGAATATAGTGTCAAAAAAACTTACAGAGCATGCCCTGAAAGACTGGCATCAGTTGATACTCTAAATCCATGTCTTCCATTACATAGCGGTTGTGTTTTCTCAGAGCTATTGCCACTTCCTTCTTGCCATGGTCACCCCAGGAGCGCACTGTATGACACAGGTCTCTCATCTTGTCCTCAGATGTTGGTTTGTTACACAAATCATTGTACTGCTCCTGTGTCAGCAGCTCCTGGTCCAGCAGATCATCTAGGACCGGATCTACCATCATTATTCTTCTTATCAGAGCTGAATCTTGTTTCCAAAGAAAGTCATCTGTAGGTGATAAAAATTATAAATAACATTTTCAATGTTTCTTAGAATCTCTTGATCGGTTTTTCATACATTGATCTCAGGGGCAGAACTAGTGGTGGTGCAGCCAATACATTGAACTGCAGCCCACATCTGGTGACATTAAAATGAGTCTGACACTATATGCTGCTCGTCCGGCCATAGAACTAATGATCACATTAACCATACAACCAGAACAACATTTCCAAGCAGACACAGCAGGCTCAGCACAGCGTATAACATTACAGGACCTTCCCATATCTCCCTGCCCACCACTGTCCCACCATCCAATCAGGATTTATCTTGTCCCATTTCCTCCAGTAATTCTGCTGAGTTAGAATGATTGCTCCCTGAATCATTGCATAGCTACAGTGATGACCACCCCTGAAGAAGAGCTGAGAGGGAACTACAGCAGTGATGGACTAACTGATATGAGGTGGAGCTGTCATCATTTGCAACGCTCAATGCTGCAGTTGCTGTGTCTGGACCAGGACCCTCTTCTGCAAAATAAGGTGAGGGTGGAGATAACATGATAGATGGCAGGGGTTGGTACAGCGTGAGAAGAAGTGGCAGAGCTAAGGCGCATTAGCACTGCCAGGAGAGTGTGGGTGTGGGAGGGGGGTTATGCAGGATATGTGTTACTTGGAGTGTGTGTGTGTTGGAGTATGCAGGAGATGGCCACCGCTTAGTGTGTGTGAGGCGGAGGATTGGTTTGCAGGAGACGGGCACCACTTGGGAGTGTTTGTGGAGGGAGGTTATGCAGGAGATAGGCACCAGCAGTGTGTGTGTGTTGGGCTAAAATTGTAGGAGATGGAAACTACTTGGAAATTGTGCATTTGGGAAGTTATGCCGAAGAAGTTACTACCAAGAGTCCATACGTGTATGGGGTGCAAATGTGGCACATCAGGGACCTGCCAAGTTGATGGGTGCTGTAAAGTACAGTACCATAGTGGGGTGCACAGGATACACTAATACCCCTTTCACACCACTGCAATAACCCAGGTTATTGCCTGGTTAATCTGGGTTGCAGATCAGTGTGAAAGACTTCCCTAAAGATAACCCAGGTTCAATGACCCTGGAATCCAACCTGGTTAGTGAGCTGGGTTGGTCCTGGAAGGACTTGGCTTATGAACAGTATGAATGGGTGACCCAAGTCATCCAACACAGGTCTCATTAATACCCTATGGAGAGGTGGCTCACCAGCGTTTGGCGATGATGTCATCTCCAATGGGCCTGCACTGCCTCAAGGGCCACCTTCATCCCTGCATCCAATCACGCATTACACTGTGGCACCTGCTGACCGCCCTCCACCACAGCTTGAAAACATGGAGGTGCTGGCCCAGCTCTCCCTATCAAATCACACTCTAGAGTCCATTCCAGTTTTCATGTCTCTCTATTCATGTCTCTCTCTGTCTCTCCCCCATGTATTTTTATTTTTCTGTCTCTCTCACACACACACCCACATACATACATACATACATACATACATACATACATACATACATACATATATATATATATATATATATATATATATTTGGTATATAAAATTTATTCACAATGAAATTGTTAAAATACACAGCGATACATTGACAACATCTGTACAGTTTCCCAGAAGGGTGCTTTGTGTTATTGCAGTTTGTATTAAGTCTAACAAGATTCTTATTTGATGTTTATACAGTACAGAAGTTGAGAAGAACATAAACCCAATGCGTTTCATCCCAAAGGACTTCCTCAGGGGTACAGAATCCAAAATAACTGATAAATGTAACACAATAAAACAGTGCACCACTGGTTGTGCCAGATTGAGTAAATCTAAAAAACATTTATTTCTACCTACTGTATAATGGATAGCATAAAGATATAGAAAATATTGTGAAGCGTCATTGGCACTTACTATCAAGAGATCCTATTATAAAAACTATTCTTCCAGCTTACCCCAAGTTTGTTTATAGGAAAGCTCCTAATCTTAAAAACAAATTAGTTAAGAGTGCCATGCCACCTAAAAGATCAGGCAGGATAAAAACCAAAGGATTCCATATATGTGCAGTCTGTAAGATGTGCAGAAGCCACACTACGCAACCTAGTAAACTGGAAAATTTCACCTCTGTGGTTACAGGCAAAACATATGCTATTACCGATTTTATAACCTGCAATACAAAAAACTGTATATATTTATTAGAATGCAACTGCGGACTGCAGTATATTGGACGCACGTCTAGACGGTTAAAAGATAGATGGGCTAAACATTTACAGAATATTGATAAAGGTTATGAAAATCATTCCATCTCCAGTCTTTTTTTTTTTTTTTTACATTTTATTGAAGAAATGCACAACATACAAAAAATATATGCATAAGTAATAAGTAGATCTGCAACAGCAAGTGAGTTAAAGCATACATGAAATATATCAGGTAAACAAACAAAAATGAATGTTGAGGGGGACACACATCCTGCACATCGCGCACAAACACATAAATCAAAAGGCAACAACACAATCAATTTTAAACTGTGTCAACGAGAGCTCAAAATGGAGGACAGTTCAAGGAGAGCATCTCCAAGTTGTACCAGGAGGTAAGTAATACCGCTTTCCGCATTATGGGGGTCATTCCGAGGTTTTTGCTCGTTGCTGATTTTCGCAACGGAGCGATTAAGGCAAAAATGCGCATGGTACGCAGTGCGCATGCGGTAAGCATTTTAGCACAAAACTTAGTAGATTTACTCACGTCTGAACGAAGATTTTTCATCGTTGAAGTGATCGGAGTGTGATTGACAGGAAGTGGGTGTTTCTGGGCGGAAACTGGCCATTTTTTGGGAGTGTGCAGAAAAACACAGGCGTGCCAGGAAAAAGCGCGGGAGTGTCTGGAGAAACGGGGGAGTGGCTGACCGCATGCAGGGCGTGTTTGTGACGTCAAACCAGAAACTAAACGGCCTGAGCTTATCGCAATCTGTGAGTAGGTCTGGAGCTACTCAGAAACTGCTAAGAATTTTCTATTTGCAATTCTGCTAATCTTTCGTTCGCTATTCTGCTATGCTAAGATTCATCTCCCTGAGGGCGGCTGCCTAGCGTGTGCAATGCTGCTAAAATCTGCTAGCGAGCGAACAACTCGGAATGACCCCCTATATCTCTTTGGGCCAGAGGCAAAGTTTTTATATAAGGCAACCAGGTTTGAAAAAATTTGTCTGCCCTCGCCTCCTTATTAATGGACATTTCTAACCAATCCATATTGAATAAATGAGTGATTCTAGGCAGTAATAACGTAAGGTTCAAAGTGTCAGAGGATATCCACTGTGATAGGATGGTCTTCCTCCCTGCGGCAGCAATTTTTGATATTAAGTTGCGGTGTCCCATGGGCGGCCTCCCACTAGAAGTCGGATATATATCCTAAAGGGCCCATTCAGAAAGGGCGAAAGATATACCCAGAGCGTTTTGAATATAATTACGTACAAGCGACCAAAACTTGGCCACCTCAGGGCAGCTCCATAAACAATGATAGAGATCTGCATCAGGAGCTTGACACTTAAAACAGGCAGAAGTCGATGATATACCCATAAGACAGCGCAACCTAGGTGTAATATAAGATCTATGTAAGATCTGATATGTCATTTCTGCATAAGATGCTGAAATCAAAAGTTTATTAAATCGTACAAAGGCATAAAGTATACATTTGAGAGGTAACGATGGAAAATCATTTGTCCACGTAGCCATACCCGTAGATAGAGTATCAACATTCACGGATCGTTTGATATGTACATAAATAACAGATGTATAGCAACCCCTCCCTGGGCAGCAATGTAGCGCACCATCCAGCACATTCGCCGTGTCAGATATAGACAATTTAGACACCACCTTTGTAGCGTAATTGCATATCTGAAAATAAAGAAAAAGGGGGATATACAAATGAGGGAATTTCTCTACCAAACAATTGTGGGAGAGCACTTTAAGGGATGTTGGATCTATAATCTGGTAAAGTAAGCGCAAACCTCCAAAATACCAGTCCCTAAGCACAGAAGATGTAGTAGTGTAAGGCATTTGAAAGTCCTTGTTATGTGATAGTGGAAGAAATAGTGTGGTATAGGTCGAGATGCCCATCCGGGAGCGAGACCATCTCCATGCCATACAAGTACTAATTAATAATAGGTTACAGGCCACATGTGGAGGATATGTAGTGGGTTTCATATGTAGTATACTAGGGAGGAGAATGTTTGGACAAAAGGCTTGTTCCAAATCAGTATTCACAAAATCAGAGGATCCTTGTAACCAATCAACCGGTATTCTGTATTGCGCTGCTAAAACATAACTGCGTATACAAGGCAAGTTAATACCCCCATAGTTTTGACTTTGGCTTAACTTAAAAAGCAAAATTCTAGGCTTTTTCCCGGCCCATATGAATTTACTCATGGCCGTAGACCGTAACCGAATATCTGAATCCTTAAGCATCAAAGGGAGCATTTGTATAGGATAAAGCAGTCTGGGGAACAAGATCATTTTAATCAAATGGCATCTGCCAATGTATGAAAGCGGGAGGTGTTTCCAAGATTGAAAATCTGCCATAATGTGAGAGATTACTTTCGGGAAATTAACCGTGTAAAGGTTAGATGGAAGCACCGGGATATTAAGTCCCAGATATTTCAGAGAGGAGTGCACCTATTTAAAAGGAAAACGGCCATCCCACCCCTCCACAGCTTTTGAATGTAATGCCAAGGCCTCTGTTTTAGATTAATTTACCTGGAACCCTGAAATGGACTCAAAGGTATGAAGCAGCCTTATAAAACTGGGGAAGGCCTCTTGAGGGTTAGAAAAATACAATAACAAGTCATCAGCATAGGCTGAGACCTTAAGCTCATGAGGACCAATTTTTATGCCTAGCCAGTCAGTATGGTTGTAGAACTGCCTAATAAGGGGATCTAGGGCTAAGTCGAAAATTAGGGGAGATAAGGGGTAACCCTGCTGAGTGCCCCTGTGGAGTGAGAAACTATCAGTGTTCAAGCCGTTTACCGTGAGAAACGCGGTCGGGCTAGAATATAACAGGCGAAAAAGTCGGACAAAAGAGAAACCCAAATTTTGTAGGTGACAAAGCCTAAGGAGATGGTTCCAGGAAACTTGATCAAAGGCTTTATCGGCGTCACAGCTGACCAATAAAGAACTTATCCCAGTTACCCTTGTGGATTGGGTAAGAGCAGCGACCACTTGTCTAATATTATGTACAGAAGACCTGCCTTTCACAAAACCATATTGGGAAGGGTGAAGCAACTTTGGAAGCAATAACTGTAGACGCTGTGCAGGCAAGGTAGTGAATAGTTGTAAATCTTGGTTTAGTAAAGATATGGGGCCGTAGGACTGTATTAAAGTGGGATCCTTCCCAGGTTTGGGTATAAGGATAATACGGGCTTGAGTAAAGGAGGGAGGTGGGGCTTGGCCAGAAAGAACGAATTAAAAAGGACAACTACAGTAAATGAGGGACGATATGTGGAGCCAATATTTTATAATATTCTGCGGATAAGCCATCGGGGCCTGGAGCCTTACCATTGGTTAGGCGTTTTATCACAGATAAAATTTCTAAGTCATTAGTAGGGGCAGTAAGAGATTCATGTTCCTCATCCGTCAAAACCGGTGAACCTGCCGATCTGAGGAAGGACATACCTAAAGAAGGGTGATCCGGTGGAGCAGTATACAATGTCTTAAAATAATTAAAAAAAGAATCTTATTTCTGAGGGAGCAGTTAAAACCTGGCCGTCTGAGAGATTACGCAAGACAGTAAATGGGAGGCGTTGACTTCTAACCATGTTAGCCAGCAATTTGCCTGACTTATTACCCCATCTAAAGTATCAATGCTTTTGAAAATCTAAGACACATTGGGCACGCTCGGTACATAGAGTGTCATAAAGGTGTTTAGCGGTCAAATGTGTGTGGCGAGTCTCGGCGATGTCAGATCTCAACATATTTGCATATGCTGCGGTCAAGGCCTGTCCAAGATCCATATACCTCTGATTAAGTACTCTCCGTTTATGGGCAACATAATTAATTATATGATCGGTTTTGATGCGGCCAAGAACAAATTAATGTTGTCCATGTGTTGTAGATTGTCATCCACATAATTTAGAAAATGTCGTTCTAAATCTAATTTGAAGTCAGGGGAGTCATACAGATATGAGGGAAATCTCCAATTGATTGAAATCATTGAGGGATTAGAAAGAGATAAAGTGAACCAGGTAGGGGTGTGATCGGAGATGGCGATATTTTCCACCTTAGATTGAGAGACCCTGGAAAGTAAATGTGTAGGCAAAAGCCAAAAGTAAATTCTAGTGGAGGTGTGGTGAGGATGAGAATAAAAGGTGTAATCCCTTTCCACAGGATACTGACACCACGGGTCCGACAGTTGCAAGGAAGAAATCAAAAATCGTAATGCGGATGGCACGCTACCCCGCCCCCCAGTACCTGATCTGTCTAACATAGGGTCCAAAGTAGCATTAAAATCCCCACCCAAACTGAAGGCCCCTTCAGCCCATTCCTGTAATTTAACATAAAGATCGGTAAAAAAAAAAGGCACCATTCGGGCCATTGGGTGCATATATAGTGGCTATCGTGTAAATTGAGTTTTCAATGCGCAGTTTAACAAATAGAAACCTGCCTTCAGAGTCATACAATTTATCAAGGACAACATAACATAGGTACTTATGAAGATGCAGCATCACACACCTTTTTTTAGTCGTAAAGGAGGCAGAGAAGAATTCCCCTATCCAAGTGTCCCGCAATTTATTATTGTCACCCTCCCTCCAATGGGTCTCCTGGAGTACCGCTACGTCCGGTTTAAGATGTTTAAGTTGTTGTAACACCTTTTTCCTCTTTATAGGGGTAATTAAGCCCTCCACATTCCAGGATAGGAATTTAATATGTGTTTTTCTACTCAGTGATAAAGTAGCAGGGTCTATAGGATTAGCCAATACCACATTTAGTAAAAGAAGTACATTTGAATACAGCAAGGAAAGGAGTCCCGCATTTCCCAGCGAGCAAGGGAACTACAAGGTGTGACAGCGTGTGACCCCCCAACCCCAACAACAGCATACAACAAAAGAATACGAACAAAATAACATACGACATAAGTCCTGCAGTTCTTCCATTTTGTAACATTATAAGAACCAACACAATACACCATAGCAGTCTATCATGAAACAAATATAAACCTCTGATATGAATAAGGGGGGAAAGGAGCTGGAGGAAAGAGAGGTGAAGAGAGCTAGAAAAGGAAGAGAAAAAGGAAATAACAAAAAAGCAGGCAATGAGACGGAACAAGAATAAGACCCCGGGAATGGCGTCAGTCAGAAACAGCCTTGGACATAAAATAACATGACATGAACGATAACAACAATAATCTCAAGTTCACTACCAAATACAGTAAAGACAGGGTTGAATTTCTAGATCTTAGTATATCTGTGGAAGAGGGACAAATACAGACCAAAACCTTTAGGAAGAATGTTGACGTGAACAGCCACATCCTATCCACAAGTGAACACCACCCCAGCTGGTTGAAATCCATCCCCAAGGGACAATTCACACGAATTAGGAGAAACTGCTCCAGAAAGGAAGACTACATCACCCAGGGGAGAGAGCTTATGGGGGAATTTGAGGAGAAAAAGTACAATGTTCACACATTAGAAGAGGCTTTTATGGAGGTAGGGGAAAAGGATAGGAACCAACTACTAGAATACAAAGAAAAAGTCAACACACAACATTCAAATGAGGTATTGTTTGTTACAGATTACACACAACAGGCAAGGTCCATCCAGCAGATTATTAGAAAACACTGGCCGCTTCTATTAGAAGATGAGATCTTAAATGATATTCTCCAAGAAAAACCAAAAATTGTATATAGAAAAGCAACAGATTTGAAGCAGAGATTGGTACACAGCCACATACAGCCAAGACAGATGACACAATCCTTCATTAACCAGACAGGACCAGGAGAGGGTTTCTTTTACTGTGGAACATGCATAGCCTGTAAGAACATGGGAATGTCAAGCACTAAACCATCTACTAATTTCATTTCCAATAATACCCAGAAAAAATACAAAATAAAGAACAGACTTACATGCAACAGCAAACAAGTCATATATTTATTGGAATGTGGCTGCAAAAAACAATACGTGGGAAGGACCATACGTAAACTAAAGATAAGAATAAACGAACACATCCGTAATATTAAAAAGGGCTTAGAAGATCACAATCTTTCGAAACACTTTAAATATTATCATGGAAGTGACCCACGGTCCCTGAAATTTGTAGGGATACAGGAGGTACAGGCCAACTGGAGAGGGGGGGATTTCACGAGCAAGATTAATACCGCAGAGCTCAGGTGGATGTATGAATTAAAAACCTTATCCCCTTTTGGTCTTAATCTTGAGAATGAGGTTAAATCAATAGTGTGCAGAAAGTGACTTTAGGATTAATCTTATCTCATCACACTATATTCTTCCCAGTTGCATTCTCTTTAATCTTTCAAATTCTCTGTCATTTTTTTGTAATAAATGAGTTGATGAGGCTAAGGCAGAAAATCCCCTATTACCACCACTGATTTTTAAAAAATCGAATCAAACTGATTCCACACTGATTTAGATAGACAGAAAAGAGGACCAATGAGAGGAACATAAAGATATCACATGATGAGGGGCGTGACCTTGCACGGACTCATAAGATCAAGGGAATGGAACCCTTATCTACACTTCTCCCAGAGGAAGACCCCTATGGGGTTGAAACGCGTTGGAGCCACTAATACACCCTGCTAAACAGGACCTACATTTAACAGAGAGCTACGAGCGGAAGACGGGACATCCCGGTCACGTGACCCCGAAGAACGAAAGCAACAGGACGTCACCTAGCAACCAGGAAGACGCTGTAAAGGAGGACGGGAGCCAGTGCAGAGACACAGTGGACGGCAGGAAGCGGCAGCAGGTGAGTCTCCGTACGCGGTGAGGGATTTCACGAGCAGACGCTCCGGAGAGCGCTGGTCGTGATTACCCAAACCCTAGGCACTGTTCGTCCCTCGAACCGATCAGGTACCAGGGGAACGCCTGAACACGGGCGCGACTCTCGGGACCAGGGGAGAGGTGGACGAACTAGCCCGGAGCTTTAACTCATCCACTCCTTGCCAGCTCACAATATCCAGCACTGCACTAACCTCATAGACTATCACGTACCCTGATATCATCCACTCCCTCGAGCGCTCTGAGAAAGTTTATGCGGGACGCCGCAAATTGTATGAACTGCATCTGAACTTTGGATACCAACGTTTAATAGACCTTTTTTGAAAATCCACACTACCCCATCATTCCGGACTGTGAGCATTTGCTCAAGCACCATTGCTTTTTTTATTTTTATTTTTATATTTTTTTCTATTTTTGACCTGTTTTTTATTCTTGATTTATCTTTGTTTTTTCAATTTAGAAATTTGCATCAATATTTATCATTTATTATTATTATTTTTATTTTTATGTTTTCATTTTTTTCTGTTACTAAAACGCACCATAACGGAGGTCAGTTTATGATTAGAATAAAGTCCTATTAATTTCTTCATTCAAGTCTGTTGTTCATTAAACTTACAAGGCAAACGGTACACACAGACACAAAATCTCCTTTCAGTTATCGTTTATTACTACTACCCTTATCAACTACACAGAACACTATCAGTATATAAACTTTCATCTTCTACAGATGAACATAGGACTGAGCGCAGTACAATTACCTGTCTATAGATTTACGTACGTAGGTGGTCACCTATTTAGTACGGCAGCTTGTCCGAAGCAGAGAGGACTCAGTGCGCAGATAAAAAAACCCCAATTTTTGAGAAACCATTCTGACCAGCTATCTGCAGCAAGAGATCCCACATGGGACTGACCAATTTCAGGAAAAAAAGGGAAGACAGGGCACTGACCATATTTGAGTCACTAGTGGCACCAGGGAGGCAGACAGACGACAATAACACTTTCTGTAACACATTTCTACAACTGGAAAAATTGATCAATAAAGAAACAGGGTTATGGTGGGACACTTACACCCTCAAGTGGTACTTACAAAATGATTTAATCCCGAAGGGCCTGAAAGTAAAGAAAATACCTACACACAATAGAGACAACCCAACCTTTATGACCAAATGGGACACGATTTTGACAGACTGCTCAAGGAAACTGATAGGACTACTTATAGAGAACAACACAGGGGAATTAAACAAGATTGAAAATGACATTAATGAACTTGACGCTAAATTAGAACCCTACAAACAAGAGTTAGAATTCAAAAGTTTAACAGACCTCACAACACAGAGAGTCCTGAACAGGGAAAGCAAAATATTAGAGGTAAAAAAGAAAAAAATTCTTAGGGACAAATTTGGGGCAGGCAACCGAGGAAAACGGAAGGTTACCAAAGACACAGACAATAGTCTGCACAAACAGACCAATTATAAACAGCCCCTACTTAGCAAGCATTCCATCAAACCTATATACAAACAACTTAATTTGACTTACCAACAGTACATGTCCAAAATACATCAAGTGACCAAAAATACCAACAAAACTGATAAACACACATTGTCAGTATCATCCACTGGAGACACAGAATCTGAGGACTCATTTTCCATTTATGAGATAGAAGAGGACTCCAACTATGAAAACCTAGCCAGATTATCATTAGAGCAAGGTTGGGCAAGTTACAGTCAGACATCAGCATTCGTCACAGACCGAACACACCAGAGGTTAGAAAAATCTACACTGTATAAAAAGCAAGGGCTAGACCCCAAAACGACACAGAATTTAGAGACATCGACATTAGCAGAAGAGCTAGAACAAGAGGCCACTAGACCAGTAGAGACACCAGGATCATGTGCTACAGGACTACATTTTTTAGGGGTCAGCAGCAAGGGGGACACAAACAGCAACAGCACACCAATAAAGAAAAGGAAGTTAGAAGGACAAGAAGAGGATGCAGGGGGGGAGAAAAGAACAAAACTAGGAGACAACTCGGAGTAGAAGAAAGAGGGAAGGGAGTATTCAATTTAAGTGACGTTACACTCACGGACAATCATTTAAAACTTTTGGACAAAGGGCTTAAGTTTGCACCAACCAGCAAGATGGACAAATTCACTACTTACCTTGATTTACACAAGTTTGCCCGCAAATTATCCCTCAAGAAATATTTTGCCACCACAACACCTGCACCGGTAAGAAATGAAAGGATTGCAGAAACATATAAACATAGCACACTTAAGCCCCCATCACAGTTTAATCCAAGTCATTTGAGGGGATCACAGGTTGAAGCATTCGTCAAAATGGTAGAGAAAGACATAGAAACACTAAATACAAACAGACATACACAGAACCTTACCAGGAAAGAAAAAATGGCATTACAAGATCTACAGGACAACAATTCTTTGATAATTAAGCCAGCTGACAAGGGAGGGGGAGTAGTTCTACTCAACAAGACTGATTATATTAAAGAGGCCAAACGGATTTTGGAGGACAATACCACATACAAAAAGTTGACTCAGAACCCGACTGAAACATTTCAAAAGGAACTAGAAGCACATTTAAAAAAGGGAGCAGATTTAGGCATTTTGAATGAACAGGAATACCAATACATCAGAACTCAACATCCAATAATTCCCGTATTTTATTATCTACCCAAGATACATAAGGATCCACTTAACCCACCAGGTAGACCCATCATTTCAGGGATTGGCTCTCTGACTTCCCATCTTTCAGAGTACTTGGACATATTCTTGCAACCTTATGTCCAAAAACAAGAATCTTATTTACGTGATACAACACACATTCTCAAAAAACTACAAGAGCTACAATGGAGGGAGGATTTTTGGCTGGTCACCTCAGATGTCACATCGTTATATTCAGTTATAGATCATAGCCAAGGATTAACAAGCATAAAATACCACCTAGAGAAAGACACAGATCTAAAGAACTTACAGAAACAGTTCATCATTGATAGTATTGAATTCATCTTAAGACACAACTACGCATGGTTTGAGGGAACATACTACCTACAGACTACAGGAACAGCAATGGGCACGAGATTTGCCCCAAGCTACGCCAATCTCTATATGAGTTGGTGGGAGGACAAATTCATCTGGTCCAATCCTGAGCTTGGGGAGAATCTCGTGCTCTGGACGAGATATATAGATGATCTGTTCTTCATATGGCGAGGTGAGGAACAGACTCTGACCAATTTTTTACATGACATGAACGATAACAACAATAATCTCAAGTTCACTACCAAATACAGTAAAGACAGGGTTGAATTTCTAGATCTTAGTATATCTGTGGAAGAGGGACAAATACAGACCAAAACCTTTAGGAAGAATGTTGACGTGAACAGCCACATCCTATCCACAAGTGAACACCACCCCAGCTGGTTGAAATCCATCCCCAAGGGACAATTCACACGAATTAGGAGAAACTGCTCCAGAAAGGAAGACTACATCACCCAGGGGAGAGAGCTTATGGGGGAATTTGAGGAGAAAAAGTACAATGTTCACACATTAGAAGAGGCTTTTATGGAGGTAGGGGAAAAGGATAGGAACCAACTACTAGAATACAAAGAAAAAGTCAACACACAACATTCAAATGAGGTATTGTTTGTTACAGATTACACACAACAGGCAAGGTCCATCCAGCAGATTATTAGAAAACACTGGCCGCTTCTATTAGAAGATGAGATCTTAAATGATATTCTCCAAGAAAAACCAAAAATTGTATATAGAAAAGCAACAGATTTGAAGCAGAGATTGGTACACAGCCACATACAGCCAAGACAGATGACACAATCCTTCATTAACCAGACAGGACCAGGAGAGGGTTTCTTTTACTGTGGAACATGCATAGCCTGTAAGAACATGGGAATGTCAAGCACTAAACCATCTACTAATTTCATTTCCAATAATACCCAGAAAAAATACAAAATAAAGAACAGACTTACATGCAACAGCAAACAAGTCATATATTTATTGGAATGTGGCTGCAAAAAACAATACGTGGGAAGGACCATACGTAAACTAAAGATAAGAATAAACGAACACATCCGTAATATTAAAAAGGGCTTAGAAGATCACAATCTTTCGAAACACTTTAAATATTATCATGGAAGTGACCCACGGTCCCTGAAATTTGTAGGGATACAGGAGGTACAGGCCAACTGGAGAGGGGGGGATTTCACGAGCAAGATTAATACCGCAGAGCTCAGGCGGATGTATGAATTAAAAACCTTATCCCCTTTTGGTCTTAATCTTGAGAATGAGGTTAAATCAATAGTGTGCAGAAAGTGACTTTAGGATTAATCTTATCTCATCACACTATATTCTTCCCAGTTGCATTCTCTTTAATCTTTCAAATTCTCTGTCATTTTTTTGTAATAAATGAGTTGATGAGGCTAAGGCAGAAAATCCCCTATTACCACCACTGATTTTTAAAAAATCGAATCAAACTGATTCCACACTGATTTAGATAGACAGAAAAGAGGACCAATGAGAGGAACATAAAGATATCACATGATGAGGGGCGTGAC
The DNA here is from genome assembly GCF_028390025.1 of Pseudophryne corroboree. NCBI lineage: Eukaryota > Metazoa > Chordata > Amphibia > Anura > Myobatrachidae > Pseudophryne > Pseudophryne corroboree. Next base: position 496,995,961 of record NC_086450.1, read on the forward strand.
CTTGCACGGACTCATAAGATCAAGGGAATGGAACCCTTATCTACACTTCTCCCAGAGGAAGACCCCTATGGGGTTGAAACGCGTTGGAGCCACTAATACACCCTGCTAAACAGGACCTACATTTAACAGAGAGCTACGAGCGGAAGACGGGACATCCCGGTCACGTGACCCCGAAGAACGAAAGCAACAGGACGTCACCTAGCAACCAGGAGGACGCTGTAAAGGAGGACGGGAGCCAGTGCAGAGACACAGTGGACGGCAGGAAGCGGCAGCAGGTGAGTCTCCGTACGCGGTGAGGGATTTCACGAGCAGACGCTCCGGAGAGCGCTGGTCGTGATTACCCAAACCCTAGGCACTGTTCGTCCCTCGAACCGATCAGGTACCAGGGGAACGCCTGAACACGGGCGCGACTCTCGGGACCAGGGGAGAGGTGGACGAACTAGCCCGGAGCTTTAACTCATCCACTCCTTGCCAGCTCACAATATCCAGCACTGCACTAACCTCATAGACTATCACGTACCCTGATATCATCCACTCCCTCGAGCGCTCTGAGAAAGTTTATGCGGGACGCCGCAAATTGTATGAACTGCATCTGAACTTTGGATACCAACGTTTAATAGACCTTTTTTGAAAATCCACACTACCCCATCATTCCGGACTGTGAGCATTTGCTCAAGCACCATTGCTTTTTTTATTTTTATTTTTATATTTTTTTCTATTTTTGACCTGTTTTTTATTCTTGATTTATCTTTGTTTTTTCAATTTAGAAATTTGCATCAATATTTATCATTTATTATTATTATTTTTATTTTTATGTTTTCATTTTTTTCTGTTACTAAAACGCACCATAACTGAGGTCAGTTTATGATTAGAATAAAGTCCTATTAATTTCTTCATTCAAGTCTGTTGTTCATTAAACTTACAAGGCAAACGGTACACACAGACACAAAATCTCCTTTCAGTTATCGTTTATTACTACTACCCTTATCAACTACACAGAACACTATCAGTATATAAACTTTCATCTTCTACAGATGAACATAGGACTGAGCGCAGTACAATTACCTGTCTATAGATTTACGTACGTAGGTGGTCACCTATTTAGTACGGCAGCTTGTCCGAAGCAGAGAGGACTCAGTGCGCAGATAAAAAAACCCCAATTTTTGAGAAACCATTCTGACCAGCTATCTGCAGCAAGAGATCCCACATGGGACTGACCAATTTCAGGAAAAAAAGGGAAGACAGGGCACTGACCATATTTGAGTCACTAGTGGCACCAGGGAGGCAGACAGACGACAATAACACTTTCTGTAACACATTTCTACAACTGGAAAAATTGATCAATAAAGAAACAGGGTTATGGTGGGACACTTACACCCTCAAGTGGTACTTACAAAATGATTTAATCCCGAAGGGCCTGAAAGTAAAGAAAATACCTACACACAATAGAGACAACCCAACCTTTATGACCAAATGGGACACGATTTTGACAGACTGCTCAAGGAAACTGATAGGACTACTTATAGAGAACAACACAGGGGAATTAAACAAGATTGAAAATGACATTAATGAACTTGACGCTAAATTAGAACCCTACAAACAAGAGTTAGAATTCAAAAGTTTAACAGACCTCACAACACAGAGAGTCCTGAACAGGGAAAGCAAAATATTAGAGGTAAAAAAGAAAAAAATTCTTAGGGACAAATTTGGGGCAGGCAACCGAGGAAAACGGAAGGTTACCAAAGACACAGACAATAGTCTGCACAAACAGACCAATTATAAACAGCCCCTACTTAGCAAGCATTCCATCAAACCTATATACAAACAACTTAATTTGACTTACCAACAGTACATGTCCAAAATACATCAAGTGACCAAAAATACCAACAAAACTGATAAACACACATTGTCAGTATCATCCACTGGAGACACAGAATCTGAGGACTCATTTTCCATTTATGAGATAGAAGAGGACTCCAACTATGAAAACCTAGCCAGATTATCATTAGAGCAAGGTTGGGCAAGTTACAGTCAGACATCAGCATTCGTCACAGACCGAACACACCAGAGGTTAGAAAAATCTACACTGTATAAAAAGCAAGGGCTAGACCCCAAAACGACACAGAATTTAGAGACATCGACATTAGCAGAAGAGCTAGAACAAGAGGCCACTAGACCAGTAGAGACACCAGGATCATGTGCTACAGGACTACATTTTTTAGGGGTCAGCAGCAAGGGGGACACAAACAGCAACAGCACACCAATAAAGAAAAGGAAGTTAGAAGGACAAGAAGAGGATGCAGGGGGGGAGAAAAGAACAAAACTAGGAGACAACTCGGAGTAGAAGAAAGAGGGAAGGGAGTATTCAATTTAAGTGACGTTACACTCACGGACAATCATTTAAAACTTTTGGACAAAGGGCTTAAGTTTGCACCAACCAGCAAGATGGACAAATTCACTACTTACCTTGATTTACACAAGTTTGCCCGCAAATTATCCCTCAAGAAATATTTTGCCACCACAACACCTGCACCGGTAAGAAATGAAAGGATTGCAGAAACATATAAACATAGCACACTTAAGCCCCCATCACAGTTTAATCCAAGTCATTTGAGGGGATCACAGGTTGAAGCATTCGTCAAAATGGTAGAGAAAGACATAGAAACACTAAATACAAACAGACATACACAGAACCTTACCAGGAAAGAAAAAATGGCATTACAAGATCTACAGGACAACAATTCTTTGATAATTAAGCCAGCTGACAAGGGAGGGGGAGTAGTTCTACTCAACAAGACTGATTATATTAAAGAGGCCAAACGGATTTTGGAGGACAATACCACATACAAAAAGTTGACTCAGAACCCGACTGAAACATTTCAAAAGGAACTAGAAGCACATTTAAAAAAGGGAGCAGATTTAGGCATTTTGAATGAACAGGAATACCAATACATCAGAACTCAACATCCAATAATTCCCGTATTTTATTATCTACCCAAGATACATAAGGATCCACTTAACCCACCAGGTAGACCCATCATTTCAGGGATTGGCTCTCTGACTTCCCATCTTTCAGAGTACTTGGACATATTCTTGCAACCTTATGTCCAAAAACAAGAATCTTATTTACGTGATACAACACACATTCTCAAAAAACTACAAGAGCTACAATGGAGGGAGGATTTTTGGCTGGTCACCTCAGATGTCACATCGTTATATTCAGTTATAGATCATAGCCAAGGATTAACAAGCATAAAATACCACCTAGAGAAAGACACAGATCTAAAGAACTTACAGAAACAGTTCATCATTGATAGTATTGAATTCATCTTAAGACACAACTACGCATGGTTTGAGGGAACATACTACCTACAGACTACAGGAACAGCAATGGGCACGAGATTCGCCCCAAGCTACGCCAATCTCTATATGAGTTGGTGGGAGGACAAATTCATCTGGTCCAATCCTGAGCTTGGGGAGAATCTCGTGCTCTGGACGAGATATATAGATGATCTGTTCTTCATATGGCGAGGTGAGGAACAGACTCTGACCAATTTTTTACATGACATGAACGATAACAACAATAATCTCAAGTTCACTACCAAATACAGTAAAGACAGGGTTGAATTTCTAGATCTTAGTATATCTGTGGAAGAGGGACAAATACAGACCAAAACCTTTAGGAAGAATGTTGACGTGAACAGCCACATCCTATCCACAAGTGAACACCACCCCAGCTGGTTGAAATCCATCCCCAAGGGACAATTCACACGAATTAGGAGAAACTGCTCCAGAAAGGAAGACTACATCACCCAGGGGAGAGAGCTTATGGGGGAATTTGAGGAGAAAAAGTACAATGTTCACACATTAGAAGAGGCTTTTATGGAGGTAGGGGAAAAGGATAGGAACCAACTACTAGAATACAAAGAAAAAGTCAACACACAACATTCAAATGAGGTATTGTTTGTTACAGATTACACACAACAGGCAAGGTCCATCCAGCAGATTATTAGAAAACACTGGCCGCTTCTATTAGAAGATGAGATCTTAAATGATATTCTCCAAGAAAAACCAAAAATTGTATATAGAAAAGCAACAGATTTGAAGCAGAGATTGGTACACAGCCACATACAGCCAAGACAGATGACACAATCCTTCATTAACCAGACAGGACCAGGAGAGGGTTTCTTTTACTGTGGAACATGCATAGCCTGTAAGAACATGGGAATGTCAAGCACTAAACCATCTACTAATTTCATTTCCAATAATACCCAGAAAAAATACAAAATAAAGAACAGACTTACATGCAACAGCAAACAAGTCATATATTTATTGGAATGTGGCTGCAAAAAACAATACGTGGGAAGGACCATACGTAAACTAAAGATAAGAATAAACGAACACATCCGTAATATTAAAAAGGGCTTAGAAGATCACAATCTTTCGAAACACTTTAAATATTATCATGGAAGTGACCCACGGTCCCTGAAATTTGTAGGGATACAGGAGGTACAGGCCAACTGGAGAGGGGGGGATTTCACGAGCAAGATTAATACCGCAGAGCTCAGGTGGATGTATGAATTAAAAACCTTATCCCCTTTTGGTCTTAATCTTGAGAATGAGGTTAAATCAATAGTGTGCAGAAAGTGACTTTAGGATTAATCTTATCTCATCACACTATATTCTTCCCAGTTGCATTCTCTTTAATCTTTCAAATTCTCTGTCATTTTTTTGTAATAAATGAGTTGATGAGGCTAAGGCAGAAAATCCCCTATTACCACCACTGATTTTTAAAAAATCGAATCAAACTGATTCCACACTGATTTAGATAGACAGAAAAGAGGACCAATGAGAGGAACATAAAGATATCACATGATGAGGGGCGTGACCTTGCACGGACTCATAAGATCAAGGGAATGGAACCCTTATCTACACTTCTCCCAGAGGAAGACCCCTATGGGGTTGAAACGCGTTGGAGCCACTAATACACCCTGCTAAACAGGACCTACATTTAACAGAGAGCTACGAGCGGAAGACGGGACATCCCGGTCACGTGACCCCGAAGAACGAAAGCAACAGGACGTCACCTAGCAACCAGGAGGACGCTGTAAAGGAGGACGGGAGCCAGTGCAGAGACACAGTGGACGGCAGGAAGCGGCAGCAGGTGAGTCTCCGTACGCGGTGAGGGATTTCACGAGCAGACGCTCCGGAGAGCGCTGGTCGTGATTACCCAAACCCTAGGCACTGTTCGTCCCTCGAACCGACCAGGTACCAGGGGAACGCCTGAACACGGGCGCGACTCTCGGGACCAGGGGAGAGGTGGACGAACTAGCCCGGAGCTTTAACTCATCCACTCCTTGCCAGCTCACAATATCCAGCACTGCACTAACCTCATAGACTATCACGTACCCTGATATCATCCACTCCCTCGAGCGCTCTGAGAAAGTTTATGCGGGACGCCGCAAATTGTATGAACTGCATCTGAACTTTGGATACCAACGTTTAATAGACCTTTTTTGAAAATCCACACTACCCCATCATTCCGGACTGTGAGCATTTGCTCAAGCACCATTGCTTTTTTTATTTTTTTTATATTTTTTTCTATTTTTGACCTGTTTTTTATTCTTGATTTATCTTTGTTTTTTCAATTTAGAAATTTGCATCAATATTTATCATTTATTATTATTATTTTTATTTTTATGTTTTCATTTTTTTCTGTTACTAAAACGCACCATAACGGAGGTCAGTTTATGATTAGAATAAAGTCCTATTAATTTCTTCATTCAAGTCTGTTGTTCATTAAACTTACAAGGCAAACGGTACACACAGACACAAAATCTCCTTTCAGTTATCGTTTATTACTACTACCCTTATCAACTACACAGAACACTATCAGTATATAAACTTTCATCTTCTACAGATGAACATAGGACTGAGCACAGTACAATTACCTGTCTATAGATTTACGTACGTAGGTGGTCACCTATTTAGTACGGCAGCTTGTCCGAAGCAGAGAGGACTCAGTGCGCAGATAAAAAAACCCCAATTTTTGAGAAACCATTCTGACCAGCTATCTGCAGCAAGAGATCCCACATGGGACTGACCAATTTCAGGAAAAAAAGGGAAGACAGGGCACTGACCATATTTGAGTCACTAGTGGCACCAGGGAGGCAGACAGACGACAATAACACTTTCTGTAACACATTTCTACAACTGGAAAAATTGATCAATAAAGAAACAGGGTTATGGTGGGACACTTACACCCTCAAGTGGTACTTACAAAATGATTTAATCCCGAAGGGCCTGAAAGTAAAGAAAATACCTACACACAATAGAGACAACCCAACCTTTATGACCAAATGGGACACGATTTTGACAGACTGCTCAAGGAAACTGATAGGACTACTTATAGAGAACAACACAGGGGAATTAAACAAGATTGAAAATGACATTAATGAACTTGACGCTAAATTAGAACCCTACAAACAAGAGTTAGAATTCAAAAGTTTAACAGACCTCACAACACAGAGAGTCCTGAACAGGGAAAGCAAAATATTAGAGGTAAAAAAGAAAAAAATTCTTAGGGACAAATTTGGGGCAGGCAACCGAGGAAAACGGAAGGTTACCAAAGACACAGACAATAGTCTGCACAAACAGACCAATTATAAACAGCCCCTACTTAGCAAGCATTCCATCAAACCTATATACAAACAACTTAATTTGACTTACCAACAGTACATGTCCAAAATACATCAAGTGACCAAAAATACCAACAAAACTGATAAACACACATTGTCAGTATCATCCACTGGAGACACAGAATCTGAGGACTCATTTTCCATTTATGAGATAGAAGAGGACTCCAACTATGAAAACCTAGCCAGATTATCATTAGAGCAAGGTTGGGCAAGTTACAGTCAGACATCAGCATTCGTCACAGACCGAACACACCAGAGGTTAGAAAAATCTACACTGTATAAAAAGCAAGGGCTAGACCCCAAAACGACACAGAATTTAGAGACATCGACATTAGCAGAAGAGCTAGAACAAGAGGCCACTAGACCAGTAGAGACACCAGGATCATGTGCTACAGGACTACATTTTTTAGGGGTCAGCAGCAAGGGGGACACAAACAGCAACAGCACACCAATAAAGAAAAGGAAGTTAGAAGGACAAGAAGAGGATGCAGGGGGGGAGAAAAGAACAAAACTAGGAGACAACTCGGAGTAGAAGAAAGAGGGAAGGGAGTATTCAATTTAAGTGACGTTACACTCACGGACAATCATTTAAAACTTTTGGACAAAGGGCTTAAGTTTGCACCAACCAGCAAGATGGACAAATTCACTACTTACCTTGATTTACACAAGTTTGCCCGCAAATTATCCCTCAAGAAATATTTTGCCACCACAACACCTGCACCGGTAAGAAATGAAAGGATTGCAGAAACATATAAACATAGCACACTTAAGCCCCCATCACAGTTTAATCCAAGTCATTTGAGGGGATCACAGGTTGAAGCATTCGTCAAAATGGTAGAGAAAGACATAGAAACACTAAATACAAACAGACATACACAGAACCTTACCAGGAAAGAAAAAATGGCATTACAAGATCTACAGGACAACAATTCTTTGATAATTAAGCCAGCTGACAAGGGAGGAGGAGTAGTTCTACTCAACAAGACTGATTATATTAAAGAGGCCAAACGGATTTTGGAGGACAATACCACATACAAAAAGTTGACTCAGAACCCGACTGAAACATTTCAAAAGGAACTAGAAGCACATTTAAAAAAGGGAGCAGATTTAGGCATTTTGAATGAACAGGAATACCAATACATCAGAACTCAACATCCAATAATTCCCGTATTTTATTATCTACCCAAGATACATAAGGATCCACTTAACCCACCAGGTAGACCCATCATTTCAGGGATTGGCTCTCTGACTTCCCATCTTTCAGAGTACTTGGACATATTCTTGCAACCTTATGTCCAAAAACAAGAATCTTATTTACGTGATACAACACACATTCTCAAAAAACTACAAGAGCTACAATGGAGGGAGGATTTTTGGCTGGTCACCTCAGATGTCACATCGTTATATTCAGTTATAGATCATAGCCAAGGATTAACAAGCATAAAATACCACCTAGAGAAAGACACAGATCTAAAGAACTTACAGAAACAGTTCATCATTGATAGTATTGAATTCATCTTAAGACACAACTACGCATGGTTTGAGGGAACATACTACCTACAGACTACAGGAACAGCAATGGGCACGAGATTCGCCCCAAGCTACGCCAATCTCTATATGAGTTGGTGGGAGGACAAATTCATCTGGTCCAATCCTGAGCTTGGGGAGAATCTCGTGCTCTGGACGAGATATATAGATGATCTGTTCTTCATATGGCGAGGTGAGGAACAGACTCTGACCAATTTTTTACATGACATGAACGATAACAACAATAATCTCAAGTTCACTACCAAATACAGTAAAGACAGGGTTGAATTTCTAGATCTTAGTATATCTGTGGAAGAGGGACAAATACAGACCAAAACCTTTAGGAAGAATGTTGACGTGAACAGCCACATCCTATCCACAAGTGAACACCACCCCAGCTGGTTGAAATCCATCCCCAAGGGACAATTCACACGAATTAGGAGAAACTGCTCCAGAAAGGAAGACTACATCACCCAGGGGAGAGAGCTTATGGGGGAATTTGAGGAGAAAAAGTACAATGTTCACACATTAGAAGAGGCTTTTATGGAGGTAGGGGAAAAGGATAGGAACCAACTACTAGAATACAAAGAAAAAGTCAACACACAACATTCAAATGAGGTATTGTTTGTTACAGATTACACACAACAGGCAAGGTCCATCCAGCAGATTATTAGAAAACACTGGCCGCTTCTATTAGAAGATGAGATCTTAAATGATATTCTCCAAGAAAAACCAAAAATTGTATATAGAAAAGCAACAGATTTGAAGCAGAGATTGGTACACAGCCACATACAGCCAAGACAGATGACACAATCCTTCATTAACCAGACAGGACCAGGAGAGGGTTTCTTTTACTGTGGAACATGCATAGCCTGTAAGAACATGGGAATGTCAAGCACTAAACCATCTACTAATTTCATTTCCAATAATACCCAGAAAAAATACAAAATAAAGAACAGACTTACATGCAACAGCAAACAAGTCATATATTTATTGGAATGTGGCTGCAAAAAACAATACGTGGGAAGGACCATACGTAAACTAAAGATAAGAATAAACGAACACATCCGTAATATTAAAAAGGGCTTAGAAGATCACAATCTTTCGAAACACTTTAAATATTATCATGGAAGTGACCCACGGTCCCTGAAATTTGTAGGGATACAGGAGGTACAGGCCAACTGGAGAGGGGGGGATTTCACGAGCAAGATTAATACCGCAGAGCTCAGGTGGATGTATGAATTAAAAACCTTATCCCCTTTTGGTCTTAATCTTGAGAATGAGGTTAAATCAATAGTGTGCAGAAAGTGACTTTAGGATTAATCTTATCTCATCACACTATATTCTTCCCAGTTGCATTCTCTTTAATCTTTCAAATTCTCTGTCATTTTTTTGTAATAAATGAGTTGATGAGGCTAAGGCAGAAAATCCCCTATTACCACCACTGATTTTTAAAAAATCGAATCAAACTGATTCCACACTGATTTAGATAGACAGAAAAGAGGACCAATGAGAGGAACATAAAGATATCACATGATGAGGGGCGTGACCTTGCACGGACTCATAAGATCAAGGGAATGGAACCCTTATCTACACTTCTCCCAGAGGAAGACCCCTATGGGGTTGAAACGCGTTGGAGCCACTAATACACCCTGCTAAACAGGACCTACATTTAACAGAGAGCTACGAGCGGAAGACGGGACATCCCGGTCACGTGACCCCGAAGAACGAAAGCAACAGGACGTCACCTAGCAACCAGGAGGACGCTGTAAAGGAGGACGGGAGCCAGTGCAGAGACACAGTGGACGGCAGGAAGCGGCAGCAGGTGAGTCTCCGTACGCGGTGAGGGATTTCACGAGCAGACGCTCCGGAGAGCGCTGGTCGTGATTACCCAAACCCTAGGCACTGTTCGTCCCTCGAACCGACCAGGTACCAGGGGAACGCCTGAACACGGGCGCGACTCTCGGGACCAGGGGAGAGGTGGACGAACTAGCCCGGAGCTTTAACTCATCCACTCCTTGCCAGCTCACAATATCCAGCACTGCACTAACCTCATAGACTATCACGTACCCTGATATCATCCACTCCCTCGAGCGCTCTGAGAAAGTTTATGCGGGACGCCGCAAATTGTATGAACTGCATCTGAACTTTGGATACCAACGTTTAATAGACCTTTTTTGAAAATCCACACTACCCCATCATTCCGGACTGTGAGCATTTGCTCAAGCACCATTGCTTTTTTTATTTTTTTTATATTTTTTTCTATTTTTGACCTGTTTTTTATTCTTGATTTATCTTTGTTTTTTCAATTTAGAAATTTGCATCAATATTTATCATTTATTATTATTATTTTTATTTTTATGTTTTCATTTTTTTCTGTTACTAAAACGCACCATAACGGAGGTCAGTTTATGATTAGAATAAAGTCCTATTAATTTCTTCATTCAAGTCTGTTGTTCATTAAACTTACAAGGCAAACGGTACACACAGACACAAAATCTCCTTTCAGTTATCGTTTATTACTACTACCCTTATCAACTACACAGAACACTATCAGTATATAAACTTTCATCTTCTACAGATGAACATAGGACTGAGCACAGTACAATTACCTGTCTATAGATTTACGTACGTAGGTGGTCACCTATTTAGTACGGCAGCTTGTCCGAAGCAGAGAGGACTCAGTGCGCAGATAAAAAAACCCCAATTTTTGAGAAACCATTCTGACCAGCTATCTGCAGCAAGAGATCCCACATGGGACTGACCAATTTCAGGAAAAAAAGGGAAGACAGGGCACTGACCATATTTGAGTCACTAGTGGCACCAGGGAGGCAGACAGACGACAATAACACTTTCTGTAACACATTTCTACAACTGGAAAAATTGATCAATAAAGAAACAGGGTTATGGTGGGACACTTACACCCTCAAGTGGTACTTACAAAATGATTTAATCCCGAAGGGCCTGAAAGTAAAGAAAATACCTACACACAATAGAGACAACCCAACCTTTATGACCAAATGGGACACGATTTTGACAGACTGCTCAAGGAAACTGATAGGACTACTTATAGAGAACAACACAGGGGAATTAAACAAGATTGAAAATGACATTAATGAACTTGACGCTAAATTAGAACCCTACAAACAAGAGTTAGAATTCAAAAGTTTAACAGACCTCACAACACAGAGAGTCCTGAACAGGGAAAGCAAAATATTAGAGGTAAAAAAGAAAAAAATTCTTAGGGACAAATTTGGGGCAGGCAACCGAGGAAAACGGAAGGTTACCAAAGACACAGACAATAGTCTGCACAAACAGACCAATTATAAACAGCCCCTACTTAGCAAGCATTCCATCAAACCTATATACAAACAACTTAATTTGACTTACCAACAGTACATGTCCAAAATACATCAAGTGACCAAAAATACCAACAAAACTGATAAACACACATTGTCAGTATCATCCACTGGAGACACAGAATCTGAGGACTCATTTTCCATTTATGAGATAGAAGAGGACTCCAACTATGAAAACCTAGCCAGATTATCATTAGAGCAAGGTTGGGCAAGTTACAGTCAGACATCAGCATTCGTCACAGACCGAACACACCAGAGGTTAGAAAAATCTACACTGTATAAAAAGCAAGGGCTAGACCCCAAAACGACACAGAATTTAGAGACATCGACATTAGCAGAAGAGCTAGAACAAGAGGCCACTAGACCAGTAGAGACACCAGGATCATGTGCTACAGGACTACATTTTTTAGGGGTCAGCAGCAAGGGGGACACAAACAGCAACAGCACACCAATAAAGAAAAGGAAGTTAGAAGGACAAGAAGAGGATGCAGGGGGGGAGAAAAGAACAAAACTAGGAGACAACTCGGAGTAGAAGAAAGAGGGAAGGGAGTATTCAATTTAAGTGACGTTACACTCACGGACAATCATTTAAAACTTTTGGACAAAGGGCTTAAGTTTGCACCAACCAGCAAGATGGACAAATTCACTACTTACCTTGATTTACACAAGTTTGCCCGCAAATTATCCCTCAAGAAATATTTTGCCACCACAACACCTGCACCGGTAAGAAATGAAAGGATTGCAGAAACATATAAACATAGCACACTTAAGCCCCCATCACAGTTTAATCCAAGTCATTTGAGGGGATCACAGGTTGAAGCATTCGTCAAAATGGTAGAGAAAGACATAGAAACACTAAATACAAACAGACATACACAGAACCTTACCAGGAAAGAAAAAATGGCATTACAAGATCTACAGGACAACAATTCTTTGATAATTAAGCCAGCTGACAAGGGAGGGGGAGTAGTTCTACTCAACAAGACTGATTATATTAAAGAGGCCAAACGGATTTTGGAGGACAATACCACATACAAAAAGTTGACTCAGAACCCGACTGAAACATTTCAAAAGGAACTAGAAGCACATTTAAAAAAGGGAGCAGATTTAGGCATTTTGAATGAACAGGAATACCAATACATCAGAACTCAACATCCAATAATTCCCGTATTTTATTATCTACCCAAGATACATAAGGATCCACTTAACCCACCAGGTAGACCCATCATTTCAGGGATTGGCTCTCTGACTTCCCATCTTTCAGAGTACTTGGACATATTCTTGCAACCTTATGTCCAAAAACAAGAATCTTATTTACGTGATACAACACACATTCTCAAAAAACTACAAGAGCTACAATGGAGGGAGGATTTTTGGCTGGTCACCTCAGATGTCACATCGTTATATTCAGTTATAGATCATAGCCAAGGATTAACAAGCATAAAATACCACCTAGAGAAAGACACAGATCTAAAGAACTTACAGAAACAGTTCATCATTGATAGTATTGAATTCATCTTAAGACACAACTACGCATGGTTTGAGGGAACATACTACCTACAGACTACAGGAACAGCAATGGGCACGAAATTCGCCCCAAGCTACGCCAATCTCTATATGAGTTGGTGGGAGGACAAATTCATCTGGTCCAATCCTGAGCTTGGGGAGAATCTCGTGCTCTGGACGAGATATATAGATGATCTGTTCTTCATATGGCGAGGTGAGGAACAGACTCTGACCAATTTTTTACATGACATGAACGATAACAACAATAATCTCAAGTTCACTACCAAATACAGTAAAGACAGGGTTGAATTTCTAGATCTTAGTATATCTGTGGAAGAGGGACAAATACAGACCAAAACCTTTAGGAAGAATGTTGACGTGAACAGCCACATCCTATCCACAAGTGAACACCACCCCAGCTGGTTGAAATCCATCCCCAAGGGACAATTCACACGAATTAGGAGAAACTGCTCCAGAAAGGAAGACTACATCACCCAGGGGAGAGAGTTTATGGGGGAATTTGAGGAGAAAAAGTACAATGTTCACACATTAGAAGAGGCTTTTATGGAGGTAGGGGAAAAGGATAGGAACCAACTACTAGAATACAAAGAAAAAGTCAACACACAACATTCAAATGAGGTATTGTTTGTTACAGATTACACACAACAGGCAAGGTCCATCCAGCAGATTATTAGAAAACACTGGCCGCTTCTATTAGAAGATGAGATCTTAAATGATATTCTCCAAGAAAAACCAAAAATTGTATATAGAAAAGCAACAGATTTGAAGCAGAGATTGGTACACAGCCACATACAGCCAAGACAGATGACACAATCCTTCATTAACCAGACAGGACCAGGAGAGGGTTTCTTTTACTGTGGAACATGCATAGCCTGTAAGAACATGGGAATGTCAAGCACTAAACCATCTACTAATTTCATTTCCAATAATACCCAGAAAAAATACAAAATAAAGAACAGACTTACATGCAACAGCAAACAAGTCATATATTTATTGGAATGTGGCTGCAAAAAACAATACGTGGGAAGGACCATACGTAAACTAAAGATAAGAATAAACGAACACATCCGTAATATTAAAAAGGGCTTAGAAGATCACAATCTTTCGAAACACTTTAAATATTATCATGGAAGTGACCCACGGTCCCTGAAATTTGTAGGGATACAGGAGGTACAGGCCAACTGGAGAGGGGGGGATTTCACGAGCAAGATTAATACCGCAGAGCTCAGGTGGATGTATGAATTAAAAACCTTATCCCCTTTTGGTCTTAATCTTGAGAATGAGGTTAAATCAATAGTGTGCAGAAAGTGACTTTAGGATTAATCTTATCTCATCACACTATATTCTTCCCAGTTGCATTCTCTTTAATCTTTCAAATTCTCTGTCATTTTTTTGTAATAAATGAGTTGATGAGGCTAAGGCAGAAAATCCCCTATTACCACCACTGATTTTTAAAAAATCGAATCAAACTGATTCCACACTGATTTAGATAGACAGAAAAGAGGACCAATGAGAGGAACATAAAGATATCACATGATGAGGGGCGTGACCTTGCACGGACTCATAAGATCAAGGGAATGGAACCCTTATCTACACTTCTCCCAGAGGAAGACCCCTATGGGGTTGAAACGCGTTGGAGCCACTAATACACCCTGCTAAACAGGACCTACATTTAACAGAGAGCTACGAGCGGAAGACGGGACATCCCGGTCACGTGACCCCGAAGAACGAAAGCAACAGGACGTCACCTAGCAACCAGGAGGACGCTGTAAAGGAGGACGGGAGCCAGTGCAGAGACACAGTGGACGGCAGGAAGCGGCAGCAGGTGAGTCTCCGTACGCGGTGAGGGATTTCACGAGCAGACGCTCCGGAGAGCGCTGGTCGTGATTACCCAAACCCTAGGCACTGTTCGTCCCTCGAACCGATCAGGTACCAGGGGAACGCCTGAACACGGGCGCGACTCTCGGGACCAGGCGAGAGGTGGACGAACTAGCCCGGAGCTTTAACTCATCCACTCCTTGCCAGCTCACAATATCCAGCACTGCACTAACCTCATAGACTATCACGTACCCTGATATCATCCACTCTGTCAGGAATCGACTCACCAAGCCGACATCCGTCCGCCGCTGCGGACTCCGTCCTGGCTCCCTGCGGTCACCTGTCATCTGTGTCTCTGCCATGGGACGCCATCACGGGCCTGGGAACACTCCTGTGACAGCGGGCGTGTAGCGCGCCGCGTTCCCGCTAGGCCGCGGCATGGGCGCCGCCATGACAGTCTACAAACAGCCAGCATACAGCGGCCAATCCGGTGCTTGGCCGCACCCACTTTCCCTCACTCACCCAATCCCTGTGCACCAAGGGGTATATAAGAGACTGCAGGATCAGTCTGCAGGCATCCTGGACTTTGTGTCACTCCTGCGACCCATGTGTAAGGATCTGTTCCGTTACTCCTGTGTTCCTGGCTCTCTGGCTAAAGACCTGTACTCCTGGTTATCTGCACAAGCTCCGTGGAACTTCAAGGCCCAGCAATACCTGCAAACAGGCTTCACACTCATCACCACCTTGTGTGCTTCAGCCTGCAGTTGAGACTGACTCCAGGTGTGTCTCATTCCAAACACCTGTGATACAGCTTGCTGCTGCCAGTGCTTCAATACCTGCACTGTGAAGTCAGACTCCTGCCTCTGCTACCAGGTTTGCCATTTAACACCTTGCTGCCTAAAGTTTCCTGTTTTATATCTGCACTGGTTTCCAAACCAGAACCACTTTACAAGCACCCGTTCTTCTGTTTATTACATTTCCGGTTATTATTTCTACAGTCATCTGCCATCCAGTTGCCATAGACTTTTCAGCTATTACGCTGTGTGATTGACATTTTACATCTGTGATTATTATTTCTGCTGCCATTTCTGTTATTATCATCTGCAAATAAATATCATTGCGCTGATGCGCTGAAACAACATCCAGCCTCCTCGTTTCCTCCCTTATACCTCCACTGACCCACTAGCGCCCCCTCTGGGGACACAGACAAGTCCAGACCTGACAGTAAGTCCAGGATCGATGGACTCAGATGGTGGACGGAGTGTGGGGTCAGAGGCCTTGCAAAACCTGGTCTCCCGTCTGGATGGTCAAGAGGCTGCGCAGCAGCAGATGTTTCAATTTCTGCAAGGGATGTCCTCCCGGATAGATACACTACAGCAATCCCTGCCTAGTGTCCTCACTCCTGTTGTTCCTGTTACTCCAGCACCTGCCAGTGCCGTGAGTTCCTCTATGCCGACTGCATCAGCTCCAGTGTCACGTCTGCACCTGCCCGTGCCGAGCAAGTATGATGGCAGTCCAAAGTTATGTCGCGGGTTTCTCAACCAATGTGAAATCCAGTTTGAGTTGTTGCCACATAATTTCCCCACGCCAAGATCCAAGGTTGCCTACATCATCTCCTTACTTTCTGGATCTGCTCTGAATTGGGTGTCTCCTCTGTGGGAACGTGCTGACCCTTTGATTAACAACTACACAGACTTCGTGTCAACTTTCAGACGGATCTTTGACGAGCCTGGTCGTGAAAAATCAGCTTCCGCTGACCTGATTCAACTCTGCCAAGGTACCCGTAGTATGGGACAATATGTTATTCTGTTCCAGACGTTGGCCGCTGAGGTTCAGTGGAATAATCAGGCCCTGGTAGCAGCTTTCTGGCATGGACTTTCTGACCGGATCAAGGATGAACTGGCGACCCGCGACCTTCCTGTTCAATTATCTGACCTGATCTCCTTGTGCATTAAGTTGGACTCTCGCATCCGCGAACGCAATAATGAACGCGCTCGGAGTGAGCCACGCAGATCAAGGATAATACCTTCTGTACAGTTTCAGTCTCCCTCTTCTGACGAGCCTATGCAGATAAATAGGTCCCGCCTAACTCCTGAAGAGCGGGCAAGAAGAATACGTGAGAGACTCTGTCTGTACTGTGCGGCTGCGGGCCACCAGATTAACTCCTGCACAGTGCGTTCGGGAAACGCCAGATCCTGACTTGCAAAGGAGGAGTCAAGTTGGGATCTTTTTGTCAAGCTCCTTCTAATCCAGACCTTATCCTTCCAGTGACGTTAGAGACTTCAGTTGGGCTCCAGTCCGCATCAGCATTGGTGGACTGTGGAGCTGCAGGAAATTTCATCACCCAAGCTGCGGTAAATAAATTCTGCTTATCTACTTGTGAACTTTCCTGTCCAGTTTATATTACCGCTGTGGATGGAAGCCGAATCTCCAAGGGGAATATTTCCCATCAAACTGCCCCAGTGGTCCTGGGAGTTGGATTCCTACACTCTGAACTGATTAAGTTCTTGGTCATCCCTCAAGCCACCCAGGAGATCGTCTTGGGCATGCCCTGGCTCCAGCTACATAATCCACAGTTTAACTGGTCAACGTTGCAGCTTACCTCTTGGGGTTCACAGTGTCATCAATCTTGTTTAGCCCAAGTGTGTCCCATAAAGTCTACCGAAGTTCAGACACAGTCAAGTCTCCCAGCTGCCTATCAAGATTTCTCAGACGTCTTCTGTGAAAAGGCCGCTGATGTCCTGCCGCCCCATAGGGAATGGGATTGTCCCATCGATCTCCTTCCTGGCAAGAAGCCACCTAGGGGGCGCACCTACCCGTTGTCTGTTCCTGAAACTGAGGCGATGAGCGTTTACATCAGAGAGAATCTTCAGAAGGGATTCATCCGTCCGTCATCATCACCCGCTGGCGCAGGTTTCTTCTTTGTTAAAAAGAAGGATGGAGGACTGCGTCCATGCATTGACTACCGGGGTCTCAATGACATTACCATCAAAAATAGTTATCCATTACCACTCATTACCGAATTATTTGACAGAGTCAAAGGAGCCCGCATCTTCACCAAGTTAGATCTCCGCGGTGCCTACAATCTCATCAGAATCCGGAGTGGTGACGAGTGGAAAACAGCTTTTAACACTCGAGATGGCCATTATGAATACCTAGTAATGCCATTTGGATTGAGTAATGCTCCAGCAGTGTTCCAACACTTTGTGAACGAAATTTTTCGTGATGTCCTGTATAAGTACCTCGTTGTTTACTTGGATGATATCCTCATCTTCTCCCAAGATCTTCCATCTCATCGTCTACAAGTCCGAGAAGTTCTCCGACGTCTTCGTGAGAACCGTCTTTACGGAAAACTATCTAAATGCACCTTTGAAGTACCCTCTATACCCTTCCTGGGTTATATAATTTCCGGATCGGATCTTCAGATGGACCCGACAAAATTGGAAGCTATTGCCAATTGGTCCATTCCAAATTCTCTCAAGTCTATCCAGCGGTTCCTGGGTTTTGCCAACTACTATAGGAAATTTATTCGGGGATTCTCCACTCTCATCGCTCCTATTACCAACCTGACTCGGAAAGGGGCAAACCATTCCAACTGGACAGAAGAAGCCTTAGCAGCCTTCCAGAAGATCAAGCTGGCCTTTATGTCTGCCCCAGTTCTGTCTCAGCCAGATGTTAACAAACCGTTCGAATTGGAGGTGGACGCCTCTACAGTTGGGGTTGGAGCTGTTCTCTCCCAGAAGGGAACCGATGGGAAAGTCCACCCTTGTGGGTTTTATTCTCGCAAATTCCTTCCTGCAGAAGCTAACTACTCCGTTGGAGACCAAGAACTACTGGCGATCAAGCTGGCTCTCGAGGAATGGAGATACCTCCTAGAAGGGGCCAAACATCCGTTTAATATCTACACGGATCATAAAAACCTGCTATACTTAAAGGCAGCTCAGTGCCTTAATCCTCGCCAGTCCAGGTGGGCTATGTTTTTCTCACGTTTTAATTTTAAGCTTCATTTCCGCCCAGGTTCGCAGAATGTTAAAGCTGACGCTCTATCCCGATCCATGGAATCCGAAGAGGAAACGCCTGACTCAGTGCCTCATTCCATCCTGAGTCCAGTGGTATTCGCTGCATCTCAAGTCTCTCCAGCTCCTCCTCCTGGTAAGACTTTTGTTTCCCCAGAGCTCCGTCCCAAGTTGCTATCTTGGGCTCATCAATCCAAGTTCACCGGTCATCCTGGTGTTCTGAAGACCTTCAAGTTTCTCTCTGAGACGTACTGGTGGCCAAAGATGAAGGCTGACATCAAGGATTTCGTGGCATCCTGTCCTAAGTGTGTGCAGCATAAGACTCCTCGTCAGTCTCCAGCAGGTCAGTTACAACCATTGTCTGTTCCTAGTCGTCCCTGGTCACACCTGTCCATGGATTTTATCACCGACCTTCCTCCTTCCCAAGGATATAATACCATCTGGGTTGTAGTGGACAGATTTACCAAGATGGCTCATTTTGTCCCTCTCCAGGGTCTCCCGTCTGCCCCGAAACTTGCCCAAATCTTCCTACGGGAGATTTTCCGCTTACATGGTCTACCCTCTGAATTAATATCTGATCGGGGGGTACAGTTTGTAGCGAGGTTTTGGAGGGCCCTCTGTGCTGCCATGCAGGTCAAACTGAAGTTTTCGTCATCATACCATCCTCAGACGAATGGGCAGACAGAGAGAGTTAATCAAGATCTAGAGACGTTTTTAAGATTATATGTTTCATCTTCCCAGGATGACTGGTTCGATCTGCTCCCATGGGCCGAGTTTGCCCACAACTTCCGATACCATACTGCTACTGAAACAACACCATTCTTTGCAGTATATGGGCAACATCCCCGTGTTCCTGACTTCCAAGAACTCCCTCATATGGATGTTCCTGCTGCCACTACTGCTCTGTCTCAGTTTTCATCAATTTGGAAAAAGATTCATGTATCTCTCAAAAAGGCCTCCAGCCGGTACAAATTCTTTGCTGACCGCAAGAGACGTGCGGTTCCTCACCTGAAACCTGGGGACAAGGTTTGGCTATCAACCCGTAACCTCCGTCTTAGGGTTCCGTCCATGAAGTTTGCACCCCGTTTCATTGGTCCTTTCCCTGTTGAAAGAGTCATCAACCCTGTGGCCTACAAACTGAAGTTACCACCTTCTCTTCGTATACCTAACGCTTTTCATATTTCTCTCCTCAGACCTCTAGTCCTGAACCGTTTTCAGAGTTCTCTTCCAGTTGGCCCCAAAATTCGAACTCAGCGGGGCGTGGAATTCGAGATCGGTAAAATTCTGGACTCCCGTTGCCGGTATGGACGTCTTCAGTACCTGGTCGATTGGTCCGGTTATGGCCCAGAGGAGAGGAGTTGGGTAAACTCATCTGATGTCCATGCTCCAAGGTTGGTCCGTGTTTTCCACAGCACTCATCCTTCCAAGCCACGTGGGTGTTCGGTGTCCACCCTTAAAGGGGGGGGTACTGTCAGGAATCGACTCACCAAGCCGACATCCGTCCGCCGCTGCGGACTCCGTCCTGGCTCCCTGCGGTCACCTGTCATCTGTGTCTCTGCCATGGGACGCCATCACGGGCCTGGGAACACTCCTGTGACAGCGGGCGTGTAGCGCGCCGCGTTCCCGCTAGGCCGCGGCATGGGCGCCGCCATGACAGTCTACAAACAGCCAGCATACAGCGGCCAATCCGGTGCTTGGCCGCACCCACTTTCCCTCACTCACCCAATCCCTGTGCACCAAGGGGTATATAAGAGACTGCAGGATCAGTCTGCAGGCATCCTGGACTTTGTGTCACTCCTGCGACCCATGTGTAAGGATCTGTTCCGTTACTCCTGTGTTCCTGGCTCTCTGGCTAAAGACCTGTACTCCTGGTTATCTGCACAAGCTCCGTGGAACTTCAAGGCCCAGCAATACCTGCAAACAGGCTTCACACTCATCACCACCTTGTGTGCTTCAGCCTGCAGTTGAGACTGACTCCAGGTGTGTCTCATTCCAAACACCTGTGATACAGCTTGCTGCTGCCAGTACTTCAATACCTGCACTGTGAAGTCAGACTCCTGCCTCTGCTACCAGGTTTGCCATTTAACACCTTGCTGCCTAAAGTTTCCTGTTTTATATCTGCACTGGTTTCCAAACCAGAACCACTTTACAAGCACCCGTTCTTCTGTTTATTACATTTCCGGTTATTATTTCTACAGTCATCTGCCATCCAGTTGCCATAGACTTTTCAGCTATTACGCTGTGTGATTGACATTTTACATCTGTGATTATTATTTCTGCTGCCATTTCTGTTATTATCATCTGCAAATAAATATCATTGCGCTGATGCGCTGAAACAACATCCAGCCTCCTCGTTTCCTCCCTTATACCTCCACTGACCCACTAGCGCCCCCTCTGGGGACACAGACAAGTCCAGACCTGACACACTCCCTCGAGCGCTCTGAGAAAGTTTATGCGGGACGCCGCAAATTGTATGAACTGCATCTGAACTTTGGATACCAACGTTTAATAGACCTTTTTTGAAAATCCACACTACCCCATCATTCCGGACTGTGAGCATTTGCTCAAGCACCATTGCTTTTTTTATTTTATTTTTTATATTTTTTTCTATTTTTGACCTGTTTTTTATTCTTGATTTATCTTTGTTTTTTCAATTTAGAAATTTGCATCAATATTTATCATTTATTATTATTATTTTTATTTTTATGTTTTCATTTTTTTCTGTTACTAAAACGCACCATAACGGAGGTCAGTTTATGATTAGAATAAAGTCCTATTAATTTCTTCATTCAAGTCTGTTGTTCATTAAACTTACAAGGCAAACGGTACACACAGACACAAAATCTCCATTCAGTTATCGTTTATTACTACTACCCTTATCAACTACACAGAACACTATCAGTATATAAACTTTCATCTTCTACAGATGAACATAGGACTGAGCGCAGTACAATTACCTGTCTATAAAATAACAGGTAACCACAACATGATGAAATACACAGCGAGAAACATGATGATAATTGCAATAAGAGCAATTGGACAATACTTGCTGGCATAACAGTTAATCACTCCGCGGCAGTAGAGATAGCAGGAAAAGAGGCCGCGAAAGTCTTGGCTGGTTCCACTGAATCAAAAAAGAATTGTTTTGCCGTCATGATGTACCGTATTTGCTGGCGTATAAGACGACTTTTTGGCCCTGCAAAACATACCACCAAGTGGGGGGGTCGTCTTATACGCTGGGGGTCGTCTTATACGTTGTATACGCCGCAGTGCCTCCCGATGCACTGCGGGCCCGGCAGGTCATCAGCGTGGCTGCGGCGATACAGGGGTGCTAGCCTTTTCGGCGTGACCGGCCTGTTCTGCTCGGGAAGCAGCGTCGCTCCAGCCCGCCCCTTGCGGTCATAATATAGTAATGTCACTTGGTATTAATAGACTGCTGCTAGTGACAGGGAGGGCAGACAGGGAGCAGGGACCAATCCAATCAGGCTTTGTATACAGCCAACAGCCAACCACAGTACTGCACCATTGTACAGTACAATACAGCATAGAAAAAGTCCAGCCGTCAAACTCCTATCAACCCTATCATGGCACCAGCAAAAAGATGAAATATGATGCAAGTTTTAAACTTCTTTGTTCTTTTACGTTTTATTTGGTGTGTGGAAGGTTTGCGGAAGAGGGGGTAGTCTTTTACGGCGATTATATAACAAACTCTATATTTTGAGTGGAAATGTTGGGGGTCGTCTTATACGCCCAGTCGTCTTATACGCCGGCAAATACGGTACTCGAAGTTTGGCAGGGTAAAGAAGAGCGAAGCGAACTCCAGCCTCAAACAGTAACTTGCACACCGGCGAAAATTCACGGCGTTAAGAGAAATCCTGAAACAACATCAAACGATTCCCTTGATAGGACAGATCTTGAGCTTTGCGGTATGCCTCCATGACACAAACTTTATCCGTGTAATTAAGGAACCGGAATATAACAGGCCGAGGTCTGCGCTGGTCAGTCCGACGGTTAGGTCCAACGCGATGAACTCTTTCAATGAGGAAGGAGCCAGAAGCAGGCGCGCAATGAAGATCCTGCGGCAGCCAGGTGGAGACCGTATCCATGAGATCCCTTTGGCGGACCGACTCAGGCAGACCAATCAGACGTAAGTTTTTCCGACAATTTCGGTTTTCAGGGTCCTCTCACTTGTCGTGTACAGCTGCGAGGGATGTTTCATGTGTATCAATCAGTGCCTTTGCAACGGACAAATCATCCTCAAGATCTGAGATCCGTTGTTCCGCCTCATCCAGACGTGTCTCATGTACTTTTATTTGCACCATGGTAGAGTCAATCGCCTCCTTCAAACTTGCCAATTTCTTATCAAGCAACGGGGAGATCATATCAGAAATTTCTTCTGCTTTAGCGACAGAGGCAGATGCATTTTTTGGCCGAGTCCGAGACTCCTGCAAGGACATTATCTCTAGCTGGAGAAGCTGGGGAGCCTTGGGAGACCGGAGTGGAAGCTCTGGTTTCACGACTTTTAGTAGCCTGGTTACCTTTACCACCCTTCTGTTGCTTGGCCATATATTTATCCATGACAAGACAGGTGAAGTGGTACCAAAAAATGAATCACTATATAAAAGATGAGGGGAAAAAAGCAGACACCGCAGGCATCTGACCAGCAGGGGGAGCCAAAGTCAAAGCCAGCAAACAAACAAAAAATAAATAAATAAAAATCCACCTTGTGTGCAGTGTGTATAGCAGAGGGCAAAAAGATCATGCCAGGTAGACGAGAAGCAGCTGAGAGGTACCTGGGAGTCCCCACAGGACTGATGACTTCAGGGAGATGGTGAGTGTAGTCTCCAGGGGTGACAAACTCAGCCGTCCAGCGGGTGTGAGATGTGGGAGACAGGAGGTGACACACAGCAGGTCAGTAGCTGCAGGTCCACAGTGCCGTTTACAGCCCTCAGCACTCACACTGGCCTCCTCGCAGAGTCTCAGGAGCAGGGGAAGACAGATGGGGGAAAGAGCCCAGCCGATCCAAGATGGCGGCCGTGGGTGGGAGCGCTGACTAAAATGCTCCAGATCTGGTGATAACAGGGTGGTGGGGAGCCAGGACCAGCGTCCACTTGTCCACCACTATCTCCAGTACCCCAGGTGACAGTATGGGGGTACAGCTCCCGGCGCCAGCAGTGTGTAATAGGCACCCAGCGTGCGAGGAGCAGAGAGCTCACCTAAAATGCAGCCTGTTGCAGGGTCTGCCCACCGGAAGTCCCATCTCCAATCATTTTAAGGAAAGACACAATAATAGTTGTACAGGAATCAGATTTGTACTCTGTATCAAAACGGTACAAAGTCATTGGCGGAAAAATGCCGAACACCACACGTTCTTCCCAGTGGGCCATAAATAAGTTAGCATAGCTGGGGGCAAACCTGGTGCCCATGGCAGTGCCCGTTAACTGAATATAGAATGTTCCATAAAATATAAAGTAATTATTTGTTAAAATAAAAGAAATACTTTCTAAAATGAAATTCTTCAATTCCACATCTAAAGTGCTAAGATTAATAAAGTGCAATACTGCAGAAAGACCATTTTCTTTATCAATAATAACATATAGTGTGCCTACATCTGCACTACATAAGTAGTCGCCATCATGCCAATCATAATCTGAAATTTTTCTCAACACGTCACCAGTATCCTTCAAATATGCTTTTGTGCTTTGCACTAATGGTTGTAGGTAAAAAATCTACAAATGCAGAAAGATTACTGGTGACGCTATTGCAGCCAGAAACAATTGGACGTCCCACTATATATGTACTCCCTAAAATACATAAGGACCCCCTCCACCCTCCAGGACATCCAATTGTTTCTGGCTGCAATAGCGTCACCAGTAATCTTTATGCATTTGTAGAAAAAAGCCCCTTCTTTAAAAAATCACTTAGTTAAAAGTCATATTGAGAACAATCCCAGACAGAGTTGTGGTGATTGCTTAATGTGCAAGACCGTGAAAAGTAAAGAGAGGAAGATTACAAATGTGGTGATTAATGGTAGGACAGTGGAAATAAAAGAATTTATCACTTGTCACTCTAAAAATGTTATATACATTTTGGAGTGTACTTGTGGATATTTTTATGTGGGTAAAACCACTAGATGTCTGAAGGTGAGAGCTGCAGAGCACATCTATAATATTTGAAAGGGATTATTGACACACACTGTTTCCTCTCACTTCAAAACGAATCATGCAGCCAGTGAATGTAATATACCGAGTTTTTATGGTATACAACAAATACAACCCAATTTGCGAATGAGAAATATCGAAAAAAGACTATCACAATCAGAGATGAGATGGATACACCATCTTGACACCCTTGTACCCAAGGCATTAAATGGTGATTTTTAACTTAAATGTTTTTTTAACTTAATTTAATAGTTCTTAATACTCATTTGCAGATTTGGCTCTTGATTCTTTTTGGTATATTCTTTCTTTTTTATCTCTGTCTGATCCATTAGATTTTATGTGCTTTTTATGAGTCTGCATTATGTTCTGTTGTTTATCTTGTTTTTAAATGTTTTCTGCTTTGTTTTATTTGGGTCTAATATATTATTTATTTTTTGAGGAATCGTTATTTATACACTATAAGTATGGACATGTGTAACTGCATATTTGGAGAGGCGCTGAATGTGCCCAAATATAGAAAAACTCTATTGCTGGGATCTGGAACGCAAGCCGTTTGCTGGCATGAAGATATCTGTCTGTTTGGAACACAGGAGACCAATGCCTTCCGGTCATGTGATTATAACTAGCGGACTTCCGGTGATGTGGAAAGCACAGCCATACTGGATCCGGCCGGGGGACTCTGCCGCGCTTGCACACTGACTATGACATACGGACTTCCTGTTATATGGGACGCACGGCCATACTGGATCCGGCCGTGTGACTCTTTTACGCATGCGCTTTGTGGTCGTAATGCCGATTAGCGGCAATGGAGATCAGCTGTTTATTGTATTAGTTAGGGTATAAATAGGAAGACGTGGGAGATGTCTTTTACGCTTCTGAGGAAGGACATTAATTGTCTGAAATGCGTTAAGCGTAGAGTCTCCCTGTGGTATTACCCCATTGTGGCTGACATCTTGAGCTGGTACCAGGTTGCTGAGCTGGATCGCGGTTACCGGAGCCGTTACCCAGGGTGCTCCTATTTGTTTGGAGTTTCCAGGATTCTGCTACTAGCTGCTGCTAATGCCTTTGGGAATACCTTAATGTGCTGTTATTCGTCTTTTTGGTGTAAGTGCAATGCTAAATAAATTGATTTGAATTTGAAAGGATAATTTGCACTATTGCACTTTTTCTATTCTTTGTACCCCTCCACGAGCTTTAATGCTTATCCAGATGTGAAGGGGTAACAATTTGTTACAGGATTATCTAGTGGGCGCACCTTCTTATCTGATCATCAGAACTTTGAGACCAGTTGCTGTGAATGCCTATGAGGAAATCCTTGTGCCTTTAAAATTCGTCTGTTAGGAGTAAGTGTGATGGATTAACAAAACCATGTTTTAAAATAAAGGATAATTTGCACTATTGCACTTTTCTTTTCTCTCTGTTCTTGTACTCCTTTATGAGCATTAATGGTCTTTTGTATGAAGGAGTTACAATCTGTTACAGAACCTGGAATATTTTGACTGAATTGTGAATATTGGAATAATGGAATAATTGACTATCATTGTTACGGTACTGTTATTATTGCTTTTCACTTTATGGGTGCTTTTATGTAAAACTGGTAGTTGTTTGAGTGCTGGGATCTTTTTTTCTTTTACTGCAAAGAGAAATGGCAAGCAACCGTTTGTCGGGACCCCTCCAGTTGTCTGCCCAGTTTGCATGGGGTGCGGGGTTTCTGGCTAGATAGAAAATACTGTACAGAAATGCTAAGCACTGTAATTTGGCATCCAGGAACTTAGGGAGGAGCTTTTATCTCTCTCTATTATACTTAGAAATATTACACTTGCCGCTGTACGTTACAAGCTGTTCATGCTATTTAGTACTCTAATAGAACACACTGTGCAGAGATACTAAGGACGGTGATTTGGCATCCAGGAAACCTTCCTGGATGCCAAATCATCGTCCTTAGTATCTCCGTACAGTATGTTCTATTAGAGTTCTAAATAGAACGAACAGCTTGTAACGTACAGCGGCAAGTGTAATATTTCTAAGTATAATGGAGAGAGATAAAAGCTCCTCCCTAAGTTCCTGGATGCCAAATCACTGTCATTAGTATATCTGTACAGTATGATCTATTTGAGTACTAAATAGCACGAACAGCTTATAATGTTCCTGGATGCCAAATCACCGTCCTTAGTATCTCTGTACAGTATGTTCTATTTGAGTACTAAATAGCACGAACAGCTTGTAACGTACAGCGGCAAGTGTAATATTTCTAAGTATAATGGAGAGAGATAAAAGCTCCTCCATAGGTTCCTGAATGCCAAATCACCATCCTGAGTATCTCTGTACAGTATATTCTATTAGAGTACTAAATAGCACACACACCTTGTAACGTACAGTGGCAAGTGTAAAATTTCTAACTATAATGGAGATAGATAAAAGCTCCTCCCTAAGTTCCTGGATGCCAAATCACCGTCCTTAGTATCTCTATACAGTATGTTCTATTTGAGTACTAAATAGCATGAACTGCTTGTAATGTTCCTGTATGCCAAATCACCGTCCTTAGCATTTCTGTACAGTATTTTCTTTCTAGCCAGAAACCCCTCATCCCATGCAAGCTGGGCAGACAACGGGAGAGGACCCGACATATGGTTGATGGCCGTTTCCCTTTGCAGTGTCACATAAACTAGTGGTTGGTCTGCTCTGAAAGCCAATAGTCTCCTCTTTTGTATGGTAACAGTCCTGAGTCTCTGGGACATCCCAGTACTAGAGATATCAGTACGCAAAGTGGACCCATATTTCCATAGACTATAATGGGCCCGTTAATTCAGACCAACCATGGGTTCCGACGCTTGCCATGAGCCTTTTGGGGGTCACAGAAACTTGGGGTTGGTATCCTCCGGTAGCTAATTGTCTCCCCTTCCATACCAACCGGAGATATTAAACTTTAAGCCCATTTTAATTGAATTTAATTTAATAGCTCACATAAACCGAACGTCAATGGACCATTGCTTTAACACGTTCGTTTGTGTCTGTCCAAACCACTTTTATTTATTGATTTATTGGTTTCTTTTTTTGAGTCCCGATCAGACAATTAATATTTTTGACAGCGTCTATGACCTCCGCTGTTTAATTCCCACCTCCCCCTTCCACCTCCCCTTAATGCTGTTAGGGAACTCGGACGCTCATATTTCAAAACACAGTATTTTCCACAGCCTCCCCATCCCACTGCCTCCCCCTACCTCCATCCCCCATTATTGTGTTATGACGGACATAACACAATGAAGCCCGGCCGGATCAATGAGTACAGTATTAAAAGGGTTAAAAGAGTTAAAAGTATTAAAAAATTTTTTTGCGTGGGGTCCCCCCTCCTAAGCATAACCAGCCTCAGGCTCTTTGAGCCGGCCCTGGTTGTTTAAATACCAGGGGAAAATTGTAGAACTACAGGTACCAGCGAGCCCGTTATTTCCCTGCATGCTGGTACTTGTGGTTCTCCAAGTACCAGCAAGCGGGGGAAGCTTGCTGGGACTTGTAGTTCTAAACCAAAAGACAATATTCTTTTTTTTACACACGAAAAGGCTATCAGCCCCCCATCCACCCCCAGTCAATTTTTCCCCGGTATTTAAACTACCAGGACCAGCTCAAAGAGCCCGAGGCTGGTTATGCTATGAACACGCTAGCAAAAAGCAGGTCTATTTGAAAGCTCATTTTTTTAAATCAAATTCTATGCTCTCCCGGCAGTGCTTGGCTATTGTCGGCAGTGATTGAGAATACAAATGCTTAGTAAATTACAGAGTTGTATAAAGTACAACACAGATTCTCTAACACCGACGATCTACAGTACTGTGTTGCTCGAACAGTTAGTTGCGTCAGAATACACTCATTTATATTTACTGGTATGTCTACAGGTGCTCATTACCGCTGTGTAATTTAGATAGTGGAATGAGTCGCTCCTGCAGATTTACCCTGATTTATGTGAAACCTGAGTGCACCCTTCCATTGAATGTTTTACAGTGGATTACACAGAAAAAAAATGAATAAAGTGAATGTCAGGGGGGACTTCCGCTTCCGGCTGCATGCGGAGTGCAGCTTGAAAAGGCTGCTCCGCTCCGGGACCAGCTCACCCGCTATTACACAGCCGATTCCGTCCGCACACAACGACCGCCAGCCGACACAACACCCGCTCACCCCGGATGGACAAGTACCTGGCTCCGGGCACCTTGCAGAAGCCGCCGTGCCAGGAGAAGCGCCGTGCTGACCCCAATATGGTGCCGGACGCATCCTCCGCCCTGTCCACGCCAGCCTCGAAGAAAGTTGCTGCGCCCCAGGAGCTCACAGACCTCCCCCAGTTAGGCCATAATCCGGACTCTCCTGCCACATATGGTGATATTGTGGACTCCATTAAATCCACAATGTCACCCTTACTATCCAAACCTGTTGCTGACATCTCGCAGCAGCTGCATCACTTCGCTACCAGAGTCTCAGACTGCACCTGGCTCAATTTGACATTGTTAAGTTGCAAAAGGAAAATTACCAGTTATGGAACAAACTGGATGATGCTGAAAGTCGTTCTCGTTGTAACAATATCAGAGTGGTGGGACTCCCTGAAACCGTAAAAGGCCCAGCATTGGTA
This sequence comes from Pseudophryne corroboree, assembly GCF_028390025.1. Taxonomy (NCBI): domain Eukaryota; kingdom Metazoa; phylum Chordata; class Amphibia; order Anura; family Myobatrachidae; genus Pseudophryne; species Pseudophryne corroboree. The sequence goes on from NC_086450.1 coordinate 497,025,679, forward strand.
TCTTTTGTTTCTGTCACCTTACACAAATTATTAGGCATTGAAGATGAATGTAAGGATCTAGTGGTGGAAATGGTTAATTGTGTTGGCCCGCCCCCCAGACATAATGACTCACTCCCTAGAGTCACATTGTTTAGATGCTTAAATTACCTCCACAAAGTATGGTTCTGGAAAGCATCCTGTAAAATCCAGGATCTCAAGTGGGAAGGGAAACGACTGTGGCTTTTCCAGGATTTTACTGTAGAACTATCCCGTATACGCAAGTCCTTTTCCCCTATTTGCTCAACACTGGTTGCCATGAACTGGATATTTGCTCTCATTTAACCAACAAGCTTAGGATCTTCATGAACGACACCCACTATGACTTCACAAGCCCAGAGGATGCACAAGCCTTCCTATCTGATGAACGTGAAGATCCACTGCTGATATCACTGACTCTCCTGCTTGAACTCTCGTCACCCTAGGTCAGGCATTCCCAACCACGGTCCTCAAGGCACACCAACAGTGCAGGTTTTAGTGATATCCAGGATTGAGCACAGGTGACTTAATTAGTACCTTAGTTATTTTGATTTAATCCTCTGTGCTGCAGCCTGGATATCACTAAAACCTGCACTGTTGGTGTGCCTTGAGGACCGTGGTTGTGAATGCCTGCCCTAGGTGTTTTCTTCATACATCACTCCAGCATCAGGATCCCCTCCTTCTCATTCATTGTATAGACCATTCAGATTCGTTCCTATAGGTGTACTAGTCTGCCCTATTGTTTCTGACTGCTCCCTTCTCTCTGATATCTATATCTCTCCTTTAGTCCTACTAATCCCTTATGCTATCGATTCTCACAAACCTGTCTCCTGTTAATGTTTTATAATTCAGTGTTATTTACATTCCTCAGCATTGGTATTTTGGTCTTGTATGCTTGCTCTTTTCCACAGGGTCCCGAGGCATCTGTCATGCCCCGGTAATTATCGCTGTTTACTGCTAACCCTATATACGGGTTAAACATATAGTTATATATGTTAGTACGTTTACGGATTGTCACTCTTGTCCTTTGGACTACCAGCACGTCGATCGTGCATCCATTGTTTTTTTCTGTATTCCCCATGTCTTGTCTATATGTGTCTCCCTCGCCTTTTGTCCCCTCATGTTCTCTCCCACCCAGGTTCACCACTATGACACTGCGACAATGTCATGTCCTGCTGGATGAGATCAATCTACACCCTGACATCTATGACTGAACTGAAGATAGGATCCTTCAATGTTGGTGATATACGCTCCCCGGCTAAACGCCGTAAGGTTTTGTTGTATTTGCAAAAGCAATCTATAGATATTGCGTGTCTCCAAGAAACGCATCTTCTACCCCCAGAGATTTTAAAATTGCAAATTCTTAAGTGGAAGCATCTGGCGTCCACCCCCTACAACTCAAAATCCAGGGGTGTTATCCTTTTAGTTTCTAAATCGTTACCTATAGAAACATTATCCACCTACTCTGACCCTGACAGCAGGATTTTAATAGTTTCCTTTTCTCTGACGTCCTAGTGGATGCTGGGACTCCGTCAGGACCATGGGGAATAGCGGCTCCGCAGGAGACAGGGCACAAAAGCAAAAGCTTTAGGATCAGGTGGTGTGCACTGGCTCCTCCCCCTATGACCCTCCTCCAAGCCTCAGTTAGGTTTTTGTGCCCGTCCGAGCAGGGTGCAATCTAGGTGGCTCTCATAAAGAGCTGCTTAGAGTAAAAGTTTTGATAGGTTTCTTATTTTCAGTGAGTCCTGCTGGCAACAGGCTCACTGCAACGAGGGACCTAGGGGAGAAGAAGTGAACTCACCTGCGTGCAGGATGGATTTGCTTCTTAGGCTACTGGACACTAGCTCCAGAGGGACGATCACAGGTACAGCCTGGATGGGTCACCGGAGCCGCGCCGCCGACCCCCTTGCAGATGCCGAAGTAAGAAGAGGTCCAGAAACCGGCGGCTGAAGGCTTTTCAGTCTTCATGAGGTAGCGCACAGCACTGCAGCTGTGCGCCATTGCGCTCAGGCACACTTCACACCGGCGGTCACTGAGGGTGCAGGGCGCTGGGGGGGGCGCCCTGGGCAGCAATGTTAATACCTTTCTGGCTAAAAAGAATACATCACATATAGTCCCTGAGGCTATATGGATGTATTTCACCCCTGCCAGGTCTCAGAAAAACCGGGAGAAGAGCCCGCCGGAATAGGGGGCGGGGCCTATCTCCTCAGCACACAGCGCCATTTTCCCTCACAGAACTGCTGGTGGGAAGGCTCCCAGGCTCTCCCCTGCACTGCACTACAGAAACAGGGTTAAAACAGAGAGGGGGGGCACTTATTTGGCGATATGATTATATATTAAGATGCTATAAGGGAAAACACTTATATAAAGGTTGTCCCTGTATAATTATAGCGTTTTGGTGTGTGCTGGCAAACTCTCCCTCTGTCTCCCCAAAGGGCTAGTGGGGTCCTGTCCTCTATCAGAGCATTCCCTGTGTGTGTGCTGTGTGTCGGTACGTGTGTGTCGACATGTATGAGGACGATGTTGGTGAGGAGGCGAAGCAATTGCCTGTAATGGTGATGTCACTCTCTAGGGAGTCGACACCGGAATGGATGGCTTATTTAAGGAATTACGTGATAATGTCAACACGCTGCAAGGTCGGTTGACGACATGAGACGGCCGGCAAACAAATTAGTACCTGTCCAGGCGTCTCAAACACCGTCAGGGGCTTTAAAACGCCCATTTACCTCAGTCGGTCGACACAGACACAGACACGGACACTGACTCCAGTGTCGACGGTGAAGAAACAAGCGTATTTTCCTTTAGGGCCACAAGTTACATGTTAATGGCAATGAAGGAGGTGTTACATATTTCTGATACTACAAGTACCACAAAAAAGGGTATTATGTGGGGTGTGAAAAAACTACCTGTAGTTTTTCCTGAATCAGATAAATTAAACGAAGTGTGTGATGAGGCGTGGGTTTCCCCCGATAGAAAATTATTGGCGGTATACCCTTTCCCACCAGAAGTTAGGGCGCGTTGGGAAACACCCCTTAGGGTGGATAAGGCGCTCACACGCTTATCAAAACAAGTGGCGTTACCGTCTCCAGATACGGGCGCCCTCAAGGAGCCAGCTGATAGGAGGCTGGAAAATATCCTGAAAAGTATATACACACACACGACCAGCGATCGCCTCAGCCTGGATGTGCAGCGCTGGGGTGGCTTGGTCGGATTCCCTGACTGAAAATATTGATACCCTTGACGGGGACAATATTTTATTGACTATAGAGCATTTAAGGATGCATTTCTATATATGCGAGATGCACAGAGGGATATTTGCACTCTGGCATCAAGAGTAAGTGCGATGTCCATATCTGCCAGAAGATGTTTATGGACACGACAGTGGTCAGGTGATGCAGATTCCAAACGGCACATGGAAGTATTGCCGTATAAAGGGGAGGAGTTATTTGGGGTCGGTCCATCGGACCTGGTGGCCACGGCAACAGCTGGAAAATCCACCTTTTTTACCCTAAGTCACATCTCAGCAGAAAAAGACACCGTCTTTTCAGCCTCAGTCCTTTCGTCCCCATAAGGGCAAGCGGGCAAAAGGCCAGTCATATCTGCCCAGGGATAGAGGAAAGGGAAGAAGACTGCAGCAGGCAGCCCATTCCCAGGAACAGAAGCCCTCCACAGCTTCTGCCAAGTCCTCAGCATGACGCTGGGGCCGTACAGGACCCCTGGATCCTACAAGTAGTATCCCAGGGGTACAGATTGGAAATTCGAGACGTCTCCCCCTCGCAGGTTCCTGAAGTCTGCTTTACCAACGTCTCCCTCCGACAGGGAGGCAGTATTGGAAACAATTCACAAGCTGTATTCCCAGCAGGTGATAATCAAAGTACCCCTCCTACAACAAGGAAAGGGGTATTATTACACACTATATTCTGGTACTGAAGCCAGACGGCTCGGGGAGACCTATTCTAAATCTGAAATCTTTGAACACTTACATACAAAGGTTCAAATCAAGATGGAGTCACTCAGAGCAGTGATAGCGAACCAGGAAGAAGGGGACTATATGGTGTCCCGGGACATCAGGGATGCTTACCTCCATGTCCCAATTTGCCCTTCTCACCAAGGGTACCTCAGGTTCGTGGTACAGAACTGTCACTATCAGTTTCAGATGCTGCCGGTTGGATTGTCCACGGCACCCCGGGTCTTTACCAAGGTAATGGCCGAAATGATGATTCTTCTTCAAAGAAAATGGACGATCTCCTGATAAGGGCAAGGTCCAGAGAACAGTTGGAGGTCGGAGTAGCACTATCTCAAGTAGTTCTACGACAGCACGGGTGGATTCTAAATATTCCAAAACCGCAGCTGTTTCCGACGACACATCTGCTGTTCCTAGGGATGATTCTGGACACAGTCCAGAAAAGGGTGTTTCTCCCGAAGAAGAAAGCCAGGGAGTTATCCGAGATAGTCAGGAACCTCCTAAAACCAGGAAAAGTGTCAATGCATCATTGCACAAGGGTCCTGGGAAAAATGGTGGCTTCTTACGAAGCGTTTCCATTCGGCAGATTTCACGCAAGAACTTTTCAGTGGGATCTGCTGGAAAAATGGTCCGGATCGCATCTTCAGATGCATCAGCGGATAACCCTGTCTCCAAGGACAAGGGTGTTTCTTCTGCGGTGGCTGCAGAGTGCTCATCTACTAAAGGGCCGCAGATTCGGCATTCAGGACTGGGTCCTGGTGACCACGGATGCCAGCCTGAGAGGCTGGGGAGCAGTCACACAGGGAAAAAATTTCCAGGGAGTGTGATCAAGTTTGGAGACTGCTCTCCACATAAATATACTGGAGCTAAGGGCAATTTACAATGCTCTAAGCTTAGCAAGACCTCTGCTTCAAGGCAGCCGGTATTGATTCAGTGGGACAACATCACGGCAGTCGCCCACGTAAACAGACAGGGCGGCACAGGAAGCAGGAGGGCAATGGCAGAAACTGCAAGGATTCTTCGCTGGGCGGAAAATCATGTGATAGCACTGTCAGCAGTGTTCATTCCGGGAGTGGACAGCTGGGAAGCAGACTTCCTCAGCAGGCACGACCTTCACCCGGGAGAGTGGGGACTTCATCGGGAAGTCTTCCACATGATTGTGAACCGTTGGGAAAGACCAAAGGTGGACATGATGGCGTCCCGCCTGAACAAAAAACTGGACAGGTATTGCGCCAGGTCAAGAGACCCTCAGGCAATAGCTGTGGACGTTCTGGTAACACAGTGGGTGTACCAGTCGGTGTATGTGTTCCCTCCTCTGCTTCTCATACCCAAGGTACTGAGAATTATAAGACATAGAGGAGTAAGAACTATACTCGTGGCTCCGGATTGGCCAAGAAGGACTTGGTACCCGGAACTTCAAGAAATGCTCACAGAGGACTCATGGCCTCTGCCGCTAAGAAGGGACTTGCTTCAGCAAGTACCATGTCTGTTCCAAGACTTACCGCGGCTGCGTTTGACGGCATGGCGGTGGAACGCCGGATCCTAAGGGAAAAAGGCATTCCGGAAGAGGTCATTCCTACCCTGGTCAAAGCCAGGAAGGAGGTGACCGCACAACATTATCACCACATGTGGCGAAAATATGTTGCGTGGTGGAGGCCAGGAAGGCCCCACAAAGAAATTTCAACTCGGTCGATTCCTGTATTTCCTGCAAACAGGAGTGTCTATGGGCCTCAAATTGGGGTTCATTAAGGTTCAAATTTCGGCCCTGTCAATTTTCTTCCAGAAAGAATTGGCTTCACTTCCTGAAGTCCAGAAGTTTGTCAAGGGAGTACTGCATATACAACCCCCTTTTGTGCCTCCAGTGGCACTGTGGGATCTCAACGTAGTTCTGGGATTCCTCAAATCACATTTTAAACCGCTCAAATCTGTGGATTTGAAATATCTCACATGAAAAGTGACCATGCTGTTGGCCCTGGCCTCGGCCAGGCGAGTGTCAGAATTGGTGGTTTTGTCTCACAAAAGCCCATATCTGATTGTCCATTCGGACAGGGCAGAGCTGCGGACTCGTCCCCAGTTTCTCCCTAAGGTGGTGTCAGCGTTTCACCTGAACCATCTTATTGTGATACCTGCGGCTATTAGGGACTTGGAGGACTCCAAGTTGCTAGATGTTGTCAGGGCCCTGAAAATATATGTTTCCAGGACGGTTGGAATCAGGAAAACTGACTCGCTGTTTATCCTGTATGCACCCAACAAACTGGGTGCTCCTGCTTCTAAGCAGACGATTGCTTGTTGGATGTGTAGTACAATTCAGCTTGCACATTCTGTGGCAGGCCTGCCACAGCCAAAAATCTGTAAATGCCCACTCCACAAGGAAGGTGGGCTCATCTTGGGCGGCTGCCCGAGGGGTCTCGGCTTTACAACTTTGCCGAGCTGCTACTTGGTCAGGAGCAAACACGTTTGCAAAATTCTATAAATTTGATACCCTGGCTGAGGAGGACCTGGAGTTCTCTCATTCGGTGCTGCAGAGTCATCCGCACTCTCCCGCCCGTTTGGGAGCTTTGGTATAATCCCCATGGTCCTGACGGAGTCCCAGCATCCACTAGGACGTCAGAGAAAATAAGAATTTACTTACCGATAATTCTATTTCTCGTAGTCCGTAGTGGATGCTGGGCGCCCATCTCAAGTGCGGATTGTCTGCAATACTTGTATATAGTTATTGTTACCAAAAATCGGGTTATTGTTGTTGTGAGCCATCTATCCAGAGGCTCCGCTGTTATCATGCTGTTAACTGGGTTCAGATCACAGGTTGTACGGTGTGATTGGTGTGGCTGGTATGAGTCTTACCCGGGATTCAAAATCCTTCCTTATTGTGTACGCTCGTCCGGGCACAGTATCCTAACTGAGGCTTGGAGGAGGGTCATAGGGGGAGGAGCCAGTGCACACCACCTGATCCTAAAGCTTTTACTTTTGTGCCCTGTCTCCTGCGGAGCCGCTATTCCCCATGGTCCTGACGGAGTCCCAGCATCCACTACGGACTACGAGAAATAGAATTATCGGTAAGTAAATTCTTATTTTCTTTGTTTAACCCGACATACACGCTTTGCTCAATTTATGCACCTAACCTCTATTCTAGCTCTTTCCTCCAGAAGCTTATTAAACTACTCCTTCCTTATATGTCTAACCCTATAATTCTGTGTAGTGATTTTAATTTGACTGCTCACGCTACTCTTGATAGATCTGCCACACGCAAGCAACATGTGACACATCCTTCGTTGGGGATCCCCTTCCTATTAAAAACCCTTCAATTAGTGAATATATGGAGAGCTCTACACCCCACACAAAGGGAATACACTTGCCTTTCGGCAGCTCATCATTCTCTATCTCGTATAGATTTTTTCTTTGTCTCTTGCTCCCTTTTCCCCCTAGTCCAAGATGTGAACATTAACCCTATCTTACTTTCTGATCATGCACTCATCACTTTTTCATTCTACACAAAAAAAAGAAATGTCTCCATATAGATTGTGGAGATTCCCATCATATCTCACTAGCTTAAAGATCACTTGGATACAGCATGGAATGATTTTCACTCACATAATAAGACTACCTTACCTACTGATCCCTCTCATTATTGGATGGCGGCTAAATCTGTACTGCGAGGTTCCATCATGGCTTTTGAAGCCACCCTGCAGAAGCAACACTCCCACTCGTACACCACACTACAAGAATCCCTGACAGATGCCTATGCATCTTATGTCTAATCTCCCACTACTGCCAACCGCGCTAAATACCTTACTGCAAAAACTCTTGTTGAAGAATTGCTTCAAACTATGGGGTATATGCAATTCACGGCGAATCGCGGCAATTTTTCGCCGTTTTTTAATTCGACTCAATTCGACAGGTGAATTCCGGCAGGTGGCTGCCGGAATTCACCATATTCAATGTAAAACGGATTCGCCAGACCCGCGGGCGAAAATCGTCCGATTTGGCGGATTTTGCCGCGATTTTAAAACATGGGAAAAACCCGGAAAAAAAAATGGCGTGGGGTCCCCCTCTCCAAAGCATAACCAGCCTCGGGCTCTTCGAGCTGGTCCTGGTTCTAAAAATGCGGGGAAAAATTGGGCAGGGATCCCCCGCATTTTTAAAACCAGCACCGGGCTCTGCGCCTGGTGCTGGTGCCAAAAATACGGGGGACAAAAAGAGTAGGGGTCCCCCGTATTTTTAACACCAGCATCGGGCTCCACTAGCTGGACAGATAATGCCACAGCCGGGGGTCACTTTTATGCCGTGCCCTGCGGCCGTGGCATTAACTACCCAACTAGTCACCCCTGGCCGGGGTACCCTGGGGGAGTGGGGACCCCTACAATCAAGGGCCCCCCCCCCAGCCACCCAAGGGCCAGGGGTGAAGCCCGAGGCTGTCCCCCCCCATCCAATGGGCTGCGGATGGGGGGGCGGATAGCCTTTTGTGATAATGAAAAGAATATTGTTTTTTCCAGCAGTACTACAAGTCCCAGCAAGCCTCCCCCGCAAGCTGGTACTTGGAGAACCACAAGTACCAGCATGCGGGAGAAAAACGGGCCCGCTGGTACCTGTAGTACTACTGGAAAAAAAATACCCAAATAAAAACAGTACACAGACACCTTGATAGTAAAACTTTATTACACACTACCGACACACACATACTTACCTATGTTGACACGCCGACTGCCACAGTCTCCGACGATCCGAGGGTACCTGTGAAAAAATTATACTCACCTTCCAGCGTCCAGAGGTACATCCACGTCCAGAGTATAATCCACGTACTTGTTAAAAAAACAAACCGCAAATACCCGATCCAGCGGACTGAAAGGGGTCCCATGCTGACACATCAGACCCCTTTCTCCCGAATGCCGGGACATCACGTGACTCCTGTCACTGAAGTCCCTTCAGCCAATCAGGAAGCGCTACTTCCGTGGCGCTCACCTGATTGGCTGTGCGCTGTCTGTGCTGTGACAGCGCATCGCAAAGTCGCTCCATTAGTTTCAATGGTGGGAACCCGCGGTCAGCCGCTGACCGGCGGGTGACCTCACCGCTAGCCCCCTAAGTTCCCACCATTGAATATAATGGATGGGGCTGTGTGATGCGCTGTCACAGCACAGACAGCGCACAGCCAATCAGGTGAGCGCAACGAAGTTGCGCTTCCTGATTGGCTTTAGAGACCTTTGTGTGACAGCTGTCACTGACAGGTCTCATTCGTGGAAAGGGGTCTCATGTGTCAGCATGGGACCCCTTTCAGTCCGTGTGGTCGGTTGTCCGGTTTGTTTTTTTCTCCAAGTACGTGGATTTATCTCTGGACCCTGGTTGAGGTGAGTATATTGATCTTTTATTTTCAGGTACCCCTGGATTCTACATGGAGAAGAGGACCGATGTCGGCGTGTGAACATAGGTAAGTATGTGTGTGTCGACGTATGAAATAAAGTTTTACTATCAAGGTGTGTGTGTCCTGTTTTTATTTGGGTATTTTTTCCCCAGTAGGACTACAGGTACCAGCGGGCCCGTTTTTCTCCCGCATGCTGGTACTTGTGGTTCTCCAAGTACCAGCTTGCGGGGGAGGCTTGCTGGGACTTGTAGTACTGCTGGAAAAAACAATATTCTTTTCATTATCACAAAAGGCTATCAGCCCCCCCATCCGCAGCCCATTGGATGGGGGGGGACAGCCTCGGGCTTCACCCCTGGCCCTTGGGTGGCTGGGGGGGGGACCCCTTGATTGAAGGGGTCCCCACTCCCCAGGGTACCCCGGCCAGGGGTGACTAGTTGGATATTTAATGCCACGGCCGCAGGGCACGGCATAAAAGTGACCCCCGGCTGTGGCATTATCTGTCCAGCTAGTGGAGCCCGATGCTGGTGTGAAAAATACGGGGGACCCCTGCTCGTTTTGTCCCCCGTATTTTTGGCACCAGCACCAGGCGCAGAGCCCGGTGCTGGTTTTAAAAATACGGGGGATCCCCTGTCAATTTTTCCCCGGATTTTTAGAACCAGGACCAGCTCGAAGAGCCCGAGGCTGGTTATGCTTTGGAGGGGGGACCCCACGCCATTTTTTTTAAGGATTTTACCGTTCCAGCAACAACAAAAAAAATTATAAAAAAATAATATTTTAAAAAATATATAAATAATATTTGTGCCTCCAAAAAAAAAAAAAAAAGTACCTAATCCCTTCTAATATAAATAGATATGCTATTCCTAAAAAAAAAAACACCAAAAAAAACATGTTTAAATTTTTTTTGATTGTTTTCACCCTCCAAAGTGTGGCGGATTGAAAATGACGAATTTGCTGTCTAAAAGCACTGCTGTCGAATTTCCAAACTTGAATTGAATATGCTTTGGTCGAATTGCAGCACTTGTATCATTGCAGAAAAGTCGAATTTGCAAAAATTCGAATTTCAAAACGTCGAATTTTGAAAGTCCGTTTTTTGGTCGGAAAGCACTGAATTGCATAGGCAAATTTTTTTTTGGGGGCGAAAATGACCCGAAATTCGACAATTTCGGGAATTCGACCGCAATTGCATATACCCCTATGTCTGATAAGATGCAATTCTCCTCTCATTATCGATTTCACAAATTCGGTAATAAGACTAGTAAATTACTTACCAATATCCTTATGGCACTATGCCTCCGATGACCATTAACCCTCTCAAATTACACCACTTCAAATGCACAAATATCACAGGTTATGACTGACTTCTATACTGACATCTACTCCCCCCCTAATCCTTCTCCTACCACCCCTCCTCTGACCTCACCTGTACAAGACGCACGTAAACTAGAAAATATTTGGACACAAGCCACCTATCCACATTTATCTACAGAGTTCTCAGACTCTCTCACGGCTCCTATCTCAGTGGCTGAAATAAATAAAGTCATCAAAGCACTTAAGCCTGCCAAGGCTCCGGGTCCTGATGGATTCTCTGGAGATTTTTATAGATTACTCCTTGACAAATTTGCCCCGGTCTTTGAGTCTGTCTATAATCATATCTTGGTTAATCAGTTCCTCCCCTCACATTTAAATTCTGCTATTATCAAAGTGATTCCAAAACCGGTCCGAGACCTTTCTAACCCTGGGTATTATCGTCCCATCTCGTTATTGAACTGTGACTATAAAAACCTGACCAAGATATTGGCAGACCGTCTTAATCCTCTTCTTCCTCATATAATCCATCAGGACCAGACGGGCTTTATTAAGGGCAGACACTCAGTATGCAACGTACGTAAGGTTCTGGCAGCCACCCAAGAATTACACTCTGTGATGTCTCTTGACTCCCCTAATCTTATCCTGACAATTGATGCCGAAAAGGCTTTCGACCTTGTCCATTGGCCGCATTTATTTGCCACCATGTCCAAATTCAAAATCCCTGACCAATACATATCTTTCATTCAAACCCTATATTCAAACTCTTCTTCACAAATCGCCTGCAATGGTTATTTATCCCCTCCTTTTCCAATCCGAAAAGGCACACGGCAAGGTTGTCCTCTTTCCCCCCTGCTCTTTGCCATCACCTTGAACTCCTCACACTATCTCTTCACTCATCTACTGACTTTACTGGGATCCCCCTTGTGAATTCGGAATTGTAGCTGATGACATGTTGCTTTTTGTGTCCAATCCCTTAACCTCTATCCCGGTGATCATAGACATTATATCCTCTTTTGGACCCCCTTCTGGCTACAAGATCAATGTCAACAAATCTGAAATTCTCCCTATCGCTCCCTTATCGCCTTTGCTGTCCATGCACCCCACTTTAACTCAATTCACTATACAACCCTCTCATATCAAATATCTAGGTATTGCTATCACCCGAGACCCCCACAAGATTTATAAAGCTAATTTCACACCCTTATTCTCCAAAATTAAAACACAATTAAACTCTTGGACAAAACAACTTCTCTCACGTCTTGGTAGAGCGGCCATACTCAAAAGTATAATATTTCCAAAATTTTTTTACTGCCTCCAAATGATACCTTGTCCCCTGCAAAAATCCGACATACAACTCTTAAATTCAATTATGTCTTCTTTCCTATGGTCTGGTAAGAAACCTAGGATGCATATCTCTAAGTTGATCCGTCCTAACAAACAAGGTGGCTTGGGCATCCCGGATTTTTCCTTCTATCACTTGTCAATTCATTTTTGATACATTTCAGACTGGCTATTCAATAAATCTACGTATTCAGACCGCTCTCTGGACGGCTCTATTTTTTCCCCATTCTCACCAAGTGCCCTGCTACATACCCCATTGCATCTTCTCCCCCCATGTCCTAAATCGCATTCTATTTAGAAGGACTTACGACGCTTGGGTACACATAAACATAATCCTGAATAGGGATCATACGATCCCTCTCTGGGGTAATCCTAATTTCTCCCCCTCACTTCTCAACACTTCCTTCTTACATTGGCGCACAATAGGGCTAGATCTCGGCACCAAACTATTTGATCCTGTAGGGATTACATTGTCCTTCGCCATGTTACAGAAGACCTATGACATCCCACAATCCAATTTCTACATGTATCTCCAAGCTCAACATTATATTGACACCTTGAAACCCTCTATTTTCTCACCTTCTTCCCCAGACCCTTTACTTCCACTGTTTCTAATTTTACACACCGGAGCCTACAAAACATACTTTCTATATAATCAACTGCATGACTCCTCTGGGAAATCTCCTTTTTCTTCTCTCTTAACTTCTTTGCTTCAGATATCCCAGACATTACTATTACCCAATGCTTATTTGGTCATTATCATACTACCATGAAGATTCTCCAATCAGCATATCTACAAGAAGTCCACTTCAGGCACAGAGGAAATATATGCATTCCTCGGAGCTGGGTGAATGTTGCAAATGTAAAATGTCAAATGCTAAATTTTTCCACTGCTTCTGGTCATGTTAAAAAATACTCAAATTCTGGAATAAAGTTCTGGCTATCATCAACACCTTGTTTTCTACATCATTAGTTATAGATCCCATCGCATGCCTCTGCATACATTTTAAGAACTGTACTCTTCCAGCCAATACAGCTTCTATTATCCCCCTACTCACAATAATTCTGACCATGTCCAAAAATGTATTTTAACAGTTTGGATGGAAAAAGCAGCTCCGACTGTATATGAACTGAATAATAGATTGCTACAATTACTCCTTTTTGTCAGATGCTCACTGGCATTAGAACCCTCTCTCTCTTATGACAAATTCGTCCTAAAGTGGAAATATTACCTAAACACCCGTGACTTAGCACGACTACCCAACCTTTTTTCTACCTTCCCCTCCTGACCAGGGTTTATATCCCCTTTTACTTACTCTATCTCTGTCTTTTCGACATTGAAATGATATGTATAGATATGCATTTATTTCTAACATTGTATTATACCGTTTTTTGATGACTATTATCACTATACTCACACATCCCTGGGCTTTGTAATACTGAGTGTCACATAATCGTAACCCTTTTACTTTATTATAATCTTGATTATTTCCTGATAAAATAGATGCCAGGCTTCTATCTCTCATCTCGGTCTCTTCCCTCTCAGTGAATGTATCTCTCCAATTGAATGGATTGTCTACCTGATATCGCTTCATAATGTTAGGTGACCCAATCATGCTCTCCCCCTTTGCACCTCTCCCTCCACCCTCCTGTCTTGTCATTGTCTGTCCTCCCCCCAAACAGGTTAAATATCTCATCTGTTTTGATTCTTGTTGATCCTTGATCCAATCCCAGTTTTATATCTGTCTCTGACTATTAGAAGTGGTGAATACGTCTATTTTATCCCTGTTATTGACTTTGATATGTCTATGTTACTATCGATGTACTGCACTTGACAAGTTCAAAACAACTTCAATAAAAACGACTAAACCAAAAGTGAATGTCAGGGGGGAAAAAATATAGATTGGCACTTTGGGAATCGAACCCGGGACCCTCAGCGTGGGAGGTGGGAGTCTTCACCGCTAGCCCACGTCGTTACATGGTAGATAAACAAGTTCATGTGTAAAAGTAATGAAAGCAGCGATTCCTTCCCATTGGTGTACGTTTATGCCGTTAGGGGACTCTGACGCTCATTTAGTGCACTGTACACACTTTAAAGTAAAAAACAAAAAATAACACCTACATACTAAATGGGGTAATATTAGGGGATTCTGTACTGGAAAAATACTTAGGGGTTCACATAGATAACAAATTAAGCAGCAGTACCCAAAGCAGGAGTGCAGCAAAGAAGGCTAATTGTTATGATTCCAGTACTTCTGACCAGAGGAGATCTTATGACAGAGGCCAGAGTACTGGAAGGGAATGCTGGTTACGGGAGCAGGAAAGCCTAGTAACCCCTGGCGCCCTAACTCCGTTGTCTCGCCCGTGTTATCAGAAATCCCCTGCGAGACTATGGTTGCTTGAGCCCATGGCAGCCGCGTTTGAAGGGCGGATTATGTCTGCCCAACTCCGATGCCCCCTCAGGTCTTAATGGGAGACAAAGGGAAATCCGAGACAGGGTGATAACAAGGGGCCCTCTGACTAAGAAACCAGGCCAGGGGCTACAAGCTAACTAACTTAAACCAGAAGTATGTGCGGACAAACCGCCAGGGAAAAGGACAACCAAAAATCCACTAATCCGTAACTCCTATCCAGCACCGCTGGATACCAGAGTGGATTTGTGGGAGCGGAATCCTCCGCAAAAAGCTCCGAAACACAATATAACCAAATGATAAATAGTAAGCGGTCAAGCCGCAACACACGGCTATGCCGCGACTCACGAACACCACAGGATCTTAAAGGTGCTCGGTCTGGACTCCAGGAAAAGATGACAACTTCCGAGTACTGGACCACTGAGGACAGGAACGACCGGATAGAACAGGACTGGAAAACTCTCTGCAACTGACACAGCAAACAGGAAGCTATTACCGGCGTCTGTGAGAAGTCCTGAGAGTGCCTTTAAATGAGAGCCCTCCAATCAGGAGCCAGACAGGGCTAATTACAACATGCCGTGCAGCTGCATGCTGCACGGCCAGGAACCAGTGAGGTGATTAACTTAGACCCAGCAACGGGGAACGCGGTCCGACAGTGGCGTCCCCGTTGCTAGGGTCTGAGCGGCTCCGTGCGCCCGGCGTCTAGCGTTGCTAGGGAGCCGGCGGCTGTCCGCATGCGGCGTCCCTAGTTGCTAGGCGCCGGGCCGCACTGACGAGCGGACCCTCGGCGCCTAACACTAATAAGATATTAGCATGCATAAAACGGGGAATTGATGCAAGGGACGAGAGTATTATACTCCCATTATATAAATCACTAGTGAGGCCACATCTTGAATACTGTGTGCAATTTTGGGCACCATATTACAAAAAGGATATCCTGGAGCTAAAAAAAAGGTTCAGAGGCGGGCGACCAAACTAATCAAGGGCATAGAGACTCTGGAATACAAGAATAGGCTTGCAAGGCTAGGCATGTTTACATTGGAAAAGAGGAGACTAAGAGGGGACATGATCAACATCTACAAATATATAAGGGGTCAATACACAGAGCTTGGGAGGGACCTGTTTTCTATAAGAACAGCACAGAGGACACATGGTCACTCGCTTAGGTTAGAGGAGAGGAGTTTCCGCACATTTAGGCAAAAAGGTTTTTTCACAGTAAGGACAATACGTGTTTGGAATTCCCTGCCTGAGAGAGTAGTAACTGTGGACACAGTCAACACCTTTAAGAATGGGTTAGATAAATTCCTATTGAATAAATATATTCAGGGTTATGGTGAGTAGGCATGCATTATAGTTAATTTAACTAGTCCTAACATAAAAATAACTAGTCTTATAATATGACTGCATAGGAGACCACAAATAGGTTGAACTCGATGGACAATTGTCATTTTTCAACCTTAGTTACTATGTTACTATGAGCTACATTATTCCTTTCACACATTAGTTGCGTCTGCATACACAAGTGTTTTAACACGTTCATTTGCGTCTGTATAAACTATTCACACAGTGATTTGACATCCAGGAACTTATAAGGTAGCTTTTATCTCTCCCCATTATACTTAATGCTAAGGTATTTGGACACTCACATATCCATAACATCAATTGACCATACTGTACCTGTAACACGTTCGTTTGCATTGCTACTATGCTACCAGGCTCAGACTGACACACATGCTGCGTACAAACCACATCTTATATTTGAATGTATGTGAATTCATTGCTACTATGCTACCAGGCTCAGACTGACACACATGCTGCGTACAAACCACATCTTATATTTGAATGTATGTGATGTTTTTCTTGTAATTTCCTATGTATGTGATTGAATTTATTGTGAATAGCTAGAGTAGTTTTAGTCTGCTGACCCACCCTGTGCAATTTGTTCTATGATCAATTAGCATTTCAATCAGGTGACCAAATGTTCAGAGGTAGGCCTGTTCCTAATCAGAGACAGTATTTCCTTAGAGTCAGTTAAGGGGTCAGCTTGCTGGGGGTAGCTTGCTGGAATTTTTTAAGTGTGGAATTAATAAGTGTGTTATCCGAACAGTTAAAAAAACAGTTGAACAAACATTGAAAAACATCAAGAAAAGGTAACTTACTTTAACAACTTACTCTAACTCCACTTAACCCATAAAACACAAACAACCTCAGCATGTTCATCAAACTACTGTGTCTAATTTCAATTCATGGAATTCTCACCAAATTTAACACATTCTACACTCACCCTGAAACTCACCCCTCTGTACACATTACAGCTTCTATTCTCCACTCCCCTCTTCTAAACACTCATGAGATTTATACTTTCCTCTCTGCAAGTACTTTGACAACCACAATTGGCCACCAGTACAAACACTCGCAAACATCCACCAAGATTTATCTCACTCTTCTGCTATTATTAGCTGGTGACATATCACCAAATCCAGGCCCCAACCACCTTTCCCTCTCACACTCTGCTGTCTCAAAACAACATAGAAATCCATCTAACCTCATAAATATCACGTGTCTCCCATCCCCCTCCAAATCACTAAAATGTGCCTTATTGAATGCACGCTCTGTTTGTAACAAATTAACATCCATCCATGACCTCTTCATATCTCACAACTTTAATCTGCTGGCTATAACAGAAACATGGCTCACACAATCAGACACTGCCTCCCCTGCAGCACTGTCACATGGTGGTTTCCACTTCTCACACACATCTAGGCCTAATAATAGTAAAGGTGGTGGGGTCGGAATCTTACTGTCACAGTTTTTCACATACACTGTTCTACCTCAGGTTCCATCACTCGCATTCACCTCATTTGAAGTTCACTCTATCAGGATTTTCACCCCCTTCTCTCTGCGTGTTGCAGCTATCTATCGCCCTCCTGGGCAACCTAAACAACAATTTCTAGAAGATTTCTCTGCCTGGCTCCCACACTTCTTATCCTCTGACATCTCCACCATCATTATGGGCGATTTCAATATAGCTCTTGACAGTCCACAATCTGTTCATGCATCCAAACTCCTCTCTCTAACCTCCTCTCTTGGCCTAACCCAATGGTCCGACTCCTCTACTCACCATGAGGGCCACTGCCTTGATCTTGTGTTCACCAGGCTCTGCTCAGTTTCCGAATTCACTAACACTCCTTTCCCTCTCTCTGATCACAACCTGATCACCTTCACAATCTCTTCTATTACTTTAAATTCTAGGACACTAAAACCAAGCAAGCCTCCTCTAACCCGCAGAAATACTAACAATATACATTTTCAACAACTTTCCACTTCTCTGCAACAACTGCTCTCACCAATCTCGACATTTACTACACCTGACACTGCTGTATCACACCTGCACCAGACCCTAGAGAGTGCCCTTGATGAAGTGGCTCCAGCTACCCATCACACTCCACGTAGGCTTAGATGCCAACCATGGCACTCTAAATCAACAAGACACCTACAAAAACTGTCACGTAAAGTAGAACGTCAGTGGCGGAAATCTCAGAATCCAAGTGACTTTTTCACATATAAGACTACCTACCACTCCTATCGTCAGGCCCTGGACACTGCCAAACAAACATATTTCCAATCTCTCATCTCTTATCATGCCAACAACCCCAAGCGACTTTTTAATACATTTAAATCACTTCTTTACCCTCCCTCACCTCCCCCACTAGCTACTATCCGTGCACAAGAACTTGCTTCCTACTTCAAGGATAAGATTGATAAAATCCGAGATGAAATGGTATGCTCTAACTCAGCCAGTGACCTGCTCAATTCCCTACCTGAACCCTCTGGCACTTTCTCTTCATTTGATCCCACAAGTGAAGATGAAGTATCAACACTCTTTTCATCCTCCTACTCCACTACCTCTCCTCTTGATCCTATACCCTCACAGGTCAGTAAAACTTTGTCTCCTGTGCTTATCCCAACCTTAACTAAAATCTGTAATCTCTCTCTCTCTACTGGTATCTTTCCCTCTCTGTTTAAACATGCAGTCATTACTCCCATTCTAAAAAAACACAACTCTGACCCAAACACACTCTCTAACTACCGTCCCATTTCTCAGCTACCCAGTCCCTCCAAGCTACTTGAGAGGCTTGCCTACACTCGCCTTACACTCTTTCTTAACTCGCACAACTTATTGGATCCACTTCAGTCAGGCTTTCGTGCCCAACACTCCACAGAGACGGCACTGACCAAAGTAGTGAATGATCTAGTCACTGCTAGATCAAAAGGCCATTACACACTACTTATTCTTCTAGATCTCTCTGCTGCTTTTGACACTGTTGACCACTCTCTTCTCATACAAACACTACAATCCCTAGGTCTTCAGGACACAGCCCTTTCTTGGTTCTCATCCTACCTATCTAATCGCTCTTTCAGTGTTCACTTCTCTGATTCTACCTCCTCTTCTCTACCTCTATCAGTTGGAGTACCGCAAGGCTCAGTCTTAGGTCCTCTGCTTTTCTCAATCTATACCTCCTCTCTTGGTAAACTAATCAGCTCCTTTGGATTTCAGTATCATTTGTATGCTGATGATACTCAAATCTACCTATCCTCCCCAGATTTGTCACCACCAGTATTGGCTCGTGTCACTGGATGCCTGTCTGCCATTTCATCTTGGATGTCATCTCGCCACCTCAAACTCAACATTTCCAAAACCGAATTAATTATTTTCCCACCAGCTAAGAGTAGTTACCAACCTGATATCTCTATAACTGTTGACAATGCAACTATCCACCCCACCCCACAAGCTCGTTGCCTAGGTGTCACCCTTGACTCTGAACTGTCCTTTGTTCCACACATTCAATCTGTCTCTAAATCATGTTACATGCACCTTAAAAACATATCCAAAATACGCCCTTATCTTACACAAGACACTGCAAAAACTCTAATCCATGCACTCATCATCTCCCGCATTGATTATTGTAATAGTCTCCTTACTGGTCTTCCCAAACATAGGCTATCACCACTTCAATCCATTTTAAATGCAGCTGCGAGGCTAATCTTCCTCGCCAGACGTTCTTCATCTGCTGATCCGCTCTGTCAGTCCCTCCATTGGTTACCGGTATTCTACCGTGTCAAATATAAAATACTTTTACTTACATACAAGGCTATTAACCAAACTGCACCATCATACATCTCCTCACTCATCTCAAAATATCTCCCTACCAGACCTCTCCGCTCTGCACAAGATCTGCGTCTCTCATCCACATGTATTACCTGTTCCCACTCAAAATTACAGGACTTTACCCGGGCTTCACCCACTCTGTGGAATGCACTCCCACGCACAATAAGACTCTCCTCTAGTCTCCAAACCTTTAAACGTTCTCTGAAAACTCATCTCTTCAGACAAGCCTACCAAATTTCAGACCCACACACATAACCTTCACAGCTTCCCTATCAAGTTACATCCCCTCTGTACAGTCCACATAAACTCACATTTTGTCTTCCAACATTGCTGGGTGATCATATCATATAAGAACCTAGCAACCTGGGGAACCATTATGTGACAGGTAGCATCTATCCTTGTGTATCAATGCCTATTTCCCTATAGATTGTAAGCTTGCGAGCAGGGACTTCCTACCTCTGTCTGTCTGTCTGTCTGTCTTTGCCCAGTTTTGTTCTATAATTGTTGTTCTAATTGTAAAGCGCAACGGAATATGCTGCGCTATATAAGAAACTGCTAATAAATAATAAATAATAAATAATAAAATTTGTATATGCTGCACTATTTGCGTCTGTACTGTATATACTGTTATAGACTGTATGACATACTGTAGCATAATGTAGCATAATGAGACGAACCAGTAAAGTAGTTCTTACGCTGTACTGTAGTTCAGTATTGTATGTTAATGGTGACCACATGCATGCGTATCAGTGATTTTAAAAAGCGACATCTGGTGGCTGATCTTAGGTATTACACTCAAAGGAAGAAACATTTGTGATGATCCGCAACAAGATACCCCCTTGTTTGTGCCTGGATGACACAGTTACACACAAAATGAACACACGAGGGGGGTTATTTCTTTAAAGAAAACCAAATACCTATGATTACTCGGGTAGATTCACCATAATACAGGGTTGGTGTTGCTCCCCAGAGTCAGAAAACCAAATATTCTAGAAAGAGAAAAGAAGACTCTATCTTGGGGGCACTCTTTGAAATATAAATAGGGCCAGATCTGGCCCTATTTATATTTCAAAGAGTGCCCCCAAGATAGAGTCTTCTTTTCTCTTTCTAGAGTATTACACTCAAAGGTAACGCCAAACGCTCTGTGTGCCTCCCTTCAACTAGGCGCGCCTCCTTGCGCCCAGGCATGCTGCGTATGCCCGATCGCGACTAACGCCTCAGTCAGCCAAGATAACAGAGGACCCATCTGTATATTTTCTAGGCAGTGTCTGTGATCTACCATGCATTCCTTCCCCTATATTATGGCTTGAAGGTGCCTCACCCTGACTGTGATACGTGTTGACTCATGGGTATGTGTAAAAGCTCTCCTCTGTATTCTCCCCGTCTGTCTGTGATGCCTGATGACCACCTCTTATCGCCCTGTTTGAACCCCTCTTTATGCCAACTGTGCCCGATAAAAAAACCTTTGTTGTACTGTTCTCTGTATGTCTTTTTGATGTAGTCACTCCCCGTTTGGTCCTTATCTTGAAGGGCATAAGAACTAGTTGCTGTGTATTGACTGTTGTCCTTGTCACTCTGCTGTGCGCGCTGTCATTACCTATGGTGGGGGCTATTGCGCTTGTGCTCTGCTGCCCCCGTGCCCCGCATTAATGTCCTTGCTTGCCTTGCCATTGGCCACATGACCCTGATGCTGGGACTGTAGTGCCTCAGGGCTGTGTGTCACCATTCCGTTGGAATGTTTGTAATAATGATAGTAATTCGGGCTAAAAACCGTCAGACCTTACATTATTGCTATAGCATGAGGGGATGTAGGATATGGGCTACCTGATCCTCTCCTCCTAACCTGGCTGCTGCGCTGGGATGGGCGGGGTTCTGGGGTATATTTTCTGTCTCCACTAATATGGTTGCTGAGCCTTACAGAGATTGGGTCAGGGGAGCCTAATCTGCCCCCTCCAATATGGCCATCACTCTGCTGAAATGCCGGGACAGGGGAGTCTGATCTGCCCCTTCCAATATGGCTGCTGTGCTGAAAGGCGGTTCGGTCAGGGGAGGTTTTTCTGCCCACACCAATAAGGTCACCGCAGTCAGATGAGGTGGAGTGACGGCTGCGATGGGGGTGATCAGGACTGGTATTAGTGTTCATTCTAGCACCCTGCACCTTTCAACTCCTGTGCAGTTCCTCTTTCCTGCCTGGGGTGTCGCTCTCTGCTCTGGTCCTTCTCAGCACACACAGGTCTGTATCACAGCACAGAGTAACAGATCAGAGTGTGCTGAGAAGCACCACAGCAGAGAGTGACACCACAGGCAGGAAAGAGGAACTGCATGGATTTTGAAAGGTGCAGGGTGCTAGAATGAACACTAGGTATGATGAGGTTCCCACGATTGAGTGAAGTGCTTAGGGGCCAAGGACAGACCATGCCATGACTCCCCAACACTGGTGGACAGCAGTCGTCAGTCAAGCACATACTCCTTGGCAGCTTCTTCAAAGAGAAGGTGGAGGCAGCACCTACATTCCAGGCATAATGAAGTTAACCAATGAACTGTAGTATTGGGGCTATAAACTGAAGGTTAGCCTGATGGGTACATTTTGCCTCATGAAGGATGTGAGATCTGCAGGAGCAGGAGGCTAAGCTCAGACAAGGCAGGGTTAAAGGGTCTTCTGTAGAGAGGGAAGGCCCAGACAGTAGACGTTTGAGGTGATGACTTGGAAGAACAAAAGGCAGTGATTCGGAAAGGTGCAGCAACTACTGAAGTCTCGGCAGCCCTGCTCCTGCTGCCTGGGATGAGAGACTGTACAGTAGACCTGTTGCAGCCCACCCATGGGTGATTTGTTACACACAGGAGACACCATGCAGCAGCAGAAGCAGCCGTGAGAAATCATAGTAAGTGCTGCTGGGAGTAGTTCAGTGAGTGCTGGGGTGGATGACCTCGGGTGGTGGCGTTACTGAATAGGGAAGCTGTCAGTGCAATGAGGAGAAATGCATCAGTACAGTATGTGCATACTGACACTCAGCAATATTAGAGTGCAGCATCATTGTTTTCCACCCCATCATGTCACTGTAGCAGCCTCATGTACATAAGGGTCTCAGACAGCTTGTAGCATCCCAGCACATGTGTAATATTCCTTCAGGACAGGCTGGGACTTATGGTTCCACAGAAACTGCAGAGTCATGTGATACATATTTATTTATGATTTTACACATTTAGACTATATATATATATATATATATATATATATATATATATTTGTTGTTATTATTATTAACCAGATTAATGCCTTCAGTGTATCACAACGCATCTGTATACTTACATTGAATATGGTGGTAATTAATGAAAACTATAGCAGCAATTTAAGTGCATGATCTTGCAGTGATTTCTTATTCTAGGCCATTCCAAGACACTGAAATATGTTGACGAAATTCTGATGTAGCCATGTGACCTGTGTCTCTCTGCCTCTGGTCTCTCTCTTTCTTTCTCTCTCTCTCTCTCACAACCTGGCCTCTCTCTGTCACACGTTACTCACTAATAAAGTAAAACCACACCCCTCCCCAAGTCAGCCACGACCCTTTTTTCCAGGGATACTGGGAGGTTTTTTTTTGTGTGTTTGATTTTGTTTTGTTTTTTTGTTTTTGTTTTTTTGGGGGGAGGGGCGGTTCTTCATCTTGCCCTGGCTGCCAAAGGCCCTAGTTATGCCCCTGATCACCCATGTACAGCATAAAAGGGCAGCCCTGATGAAGGCACATTTTTCCTGTGTACACTGCAGGCAGGGGATATAAAGGGGGAGGTGTTTCAGACCTAGAGAAGAAAATTACAAAAAGTGTCTAACTGCCGCCTCGCCCCTCTATAGCCCATCATCCGTGTCCCCCATAGGATGGGAGAGAGAATGGATTACTACATGTGCTGCACTCTGACAATGTCACTTACTAGAATAGGGCAGACGGCGCTGATCTCCCTCCAGATCTCTGACGATGGTGTAGTTGTGGGTCCTCAGGGACAGGTAGAGCACGTCTTTGTCAGTGTGATTCCAGAACCTTATCATTCCATAGAGGTCTCTCATCTTGTCCTCAGATGTTCTCTTGTTGATCAAATCATAGTACTGTTCCTGTGTCAGGAGTTCCTGATCCAGTAGATCATCTAGGACTGGATATATCACAGTTATCCTTTGTGTCAGAGCTGCCCAGTGTCTGTCCACAAAGTGATCACCTGCAGAGACAGAATTATACAGACATATGATGTATCCTGTACTACTACCTCTCATACAGTTCCCTGCCCCAATCTTCTGTCTAGGAGACCAGGCCTGTGTCATTTATTAATCTTTGTAGAGTACACGCTGTGATTAAGCTTATTACACAGTAAGGAAATGAGCTGAAAGCCACGTGTAGGAATCCTGCTGGTATGGCTCCTCGGACCTGGAGACTGCGGTCCACACGGAGGGTAATTTTGGGATTGGGAACAGGATGTGTTTGAGAGGGAAGTCTTATTGATGAGATTTATATTTGTAGGTGTGTCAGCGATGTGTGTGTTAGATTATGTTACAGTGTGTTTCAATCTGTTATATAATTTACTGGGCCACACCGTACGTAAATGTGTATTACTGTCTCTTATGCTCTGGATTTTGTGTAAGAGAACCCCCATTTCCTAGTTTTAAGGTTTTTTTGGCTGATAAGAGAAAACTGAGTAAGGGAATGTACAGTAAGAAGCATTACAAAAAAAGCCCTTGATCATAGAGGAAGGAGCTGGGAGATAAAGGGGTTTGATTAAATCTACATTTGGGCCCAAATTAATGGCCTTCAAGTGGCCGGTAGTGGAGAGATTTTAGCGTTGTAAGAATCGAATTGAGATTGAAAGCGACATTTTTTTTCAAAGGTAAAATCAACATGGCTCTGTCTTTAACAAAATTCTTTAAATATTGTTTCAGCTGTACATTTGTGTTTAAGTCTTCTAAATTAACTTAGAATTCTGAACAGAATCTAGCAAGGAAGCAGTAGTGTTTCTGGATTTAGAAATTTTAATAAAGAAAATTAAAATCCACACGAAAACACATATAAAAGAAGTTAATGGAAATAATGCACTACCTAATTCCAGCAACCATCAGTGGAACTGGATTAAAAATGTACCATCTGGTCAATTTAGAAGACATAAACACAACTGCACAGACGACACAATATTTAAAGATCAGAGTGAGCAAATTAAGGAAAAACTTCATCTTTTGGAACAAATTCTAAAAATTGGAAAGAAACAAACTGATAAAACACAAAGACAAAGGGCCAAATGTATAGAGTGAGAGTTTCAGAAATGATTGCCACTTTAAAAAAAACTGCAAAACCTTACCAAATATCTCACTTTCTGAAACTCTCACTCTATTACATTTGGCACAAAAAGACAAATAACTCAGAAAATCAGGTTCATTAGAGTAGTCACCATCAAATAGAGAAAATATTAACTGACCACTGGCACGTATTAAAACTGGACAAGGACATAAAACAATGGATTCTCGATAAACCAAAAATGATTTACACACACGCCAAGAATATTAAACAGGAAGTAGTGAGAAGTTTCATACCGCCAAACGAATCAACAGAAAAAACAAACACCAAAGGCTACCACTACTGCCTAGATTGTAAGGCCTGAAAAAATCAAGGCCAAGCATCCAGAAAACCATCTGGACTAAATATGAACTTTGAGCTAACCCCTTGTTTTATGAATAAATTGCCTTTTTAAAAGCCCATTTACATCCAGTGGACACACATTTAAAAAAACAAAACAAAAAAACATTCTTTAATTTGCACATAACGTATATACACCCTATCTATACACAACACAAAACATATTTTATCCTAAACAATGTGGCATCTGCATTATAACCTTTGTTTCTTATTTTTATAAAAGATAGATAAATAAAGACTTTGGATACCCAAAGAGGAAATGTTTATGAGGTTTTCCATGTGATTCCCTCTTTTTTACCATAACGTCCGGTCAGGACTTCCTGTTTTATCAATAAGGTTTTGAGTACAAATATACAGTACGAACTTTCCAAACACAACCATCTTTGAAAAGTGCGTCTAACTGTTGCCGCTGGGTCGTCTGAGGCAGACATTTTTTTAGGTGCTCTGCAGCTGTTGTTTCCACTGACTGGGTTACCAGCTGTAACATTTTCTCCTCTGTCCCCTGATTAGAGGCCAACAAATTTGCTATAGTGCAAAAAACTTCCTCCATTTTTACTCCTGGATGTGTATTATTATTATTATTATTATTATTATCCTTTATTTATATGGCGCCACAAGGGTTCCGCAGCGCCCAATTACAGAGTAAATAAGCACATCAAAAATCAAAAACAGGAAAACAGTGACTTACAGTTGAAGACAATATAGGACAAGTACAGGGCAACTAAGCATAACTACACCAGTAAACATAGAGATAAGTTCCAGGTGGCCAAAAATCTGCGGGATCTGGGCAGTTGAGGATTATTAAAGTAAGAAAAGTATAATCACATGAGGGAAGAGGGCCCTACTCGTGAGAGCTTACATTCTAAGGGGAGGGATAGACAGACAGGGGTGACACAGATGGGGTACATAGAGAGCGTGGAACAGAGGGTTAGGTTGAGATTTGGCTGGGTTTGGTAAAGAAATGGGTCTTAAGAGCCCGTTTGAAGTTTTGTAGAGAGGTGGAGAGTCTGAGGGGGAGAGGTAGGGAATTCCAGAGAAAGGGAGCAGCACGTGAAAAATCTTGGAGATAGGAGTGGGAGGAAGTAATCAGAAGACAGGAGAGTCGGCGTGCATTAGCAGAGCAAAGAGGACGAGTGGGAGAGTAAAGGGAGATAAGGTCAGAGATGTAGATGGGAGAGGAGTGGGTGAGAGCTTTGTAAGTGAGTGTAATAAGTTTGAATTGGATTCTGAAAGGGAAGGGAAGCCAGTGGAGGGCCTGTAGGAAAGGGGAGGTAGACATAGTGCGTTTGGTGAGGAAGATGAGCTGGGCAGCAGCATTGAGGATAGATTGGAGTGGAGAGAGGTAATTGTCAGGGAGGCCAGTTAGGAGGAGATTACAGTAGTCCAGTCTGGAAATAATCAGTGAGTGAATAATGATCTTAGTGGCATCCTGGGTGAGAAAAAGTCTGATTCTGGAAATGTTTTTGAGATGAAAATTGCAGGTTTGTGAGAGGTGCTGAATGTGTGGTTTGAAGGAGAGGGAGGAGTCAAGGATTACGCCAAGACAGCGTACTTGGGGGCTAGGGGAGATAGTCGTGCCATCAATGGATAATGAGATTGTGGGAGGTGAGGTTGTGTGGGAGGGTGGGAAGATGATCAGCTCAGTCTTAGACATGTTGAGTTTAAGAAAGCGCTGAGTCATCCAGGAAGAGATAGCAGAAAGACAGTTTGAGGTACGAGTGAGGACAGCCGTGGAGAGATCAGGGGAGGAGAGGTAGATTTGAGTGTCATCAGCATAGAGGTGGTATCGGAAGTTAAAAGAACTAATGAGTTCACCTAAAGAGGACGTATAGAGAGAGAAAAGGAGAGGACCAAGAACAGAGCCTTGGGGGACACCAACAGTTAGTGGAAGTGGGGGGGAGGTAGCATCATGAGAGGAGACAGAGAAGGAACGATCAGAGAGGTAGGAGGACAGCCAGGAGATGGCAGTATCACGCAGACCAAGAGAGTGAAGGATTTGCAGAAGGAGAGGGTCGTCCACAGTGTCAAAAGCAGCAGAGAGGTCAAGAAGAATAAGCAGAGAGTAGTGGTCCATAGATTTGGCTTCCTGGAGGTCATTGCAGACTTTTGTGAGGGCAGTTTCAGTGGAGTGGAGAGAACGGAAACCAGACTGGAATGGGTCAAGCAGTGAGTGAGAGGAAAGAAAGGCAGTGAGGCGATTATAGACAATACGCTCAAGAAGTTTGGAGGCAAAGGGGAGGAGAGAGATGGGTCGATAGTTGGAGAGAGTGTTAGGATCAAGGGTAGGTTTTTTAAGAATAGGGGAGACAAGAGCTTGCTTGAAGGCAGAGGGGACAGTGACTGATGAAAGGGAGAGATTGAGAAGGTGGGAAGATGGGAACAGGCAGAAGGAGAGAGGTAGCGGAGGAGGTGGGAGGGGATAGGGGGTCGAGTGGGGAGGTTGTGGGGGGGGGACGGATGAGGGCCATGACTTCCTCGCCAGATACATGGGAGAAAGATGTCAGAGTTGATAAGAGGGAAGGGGAGGGGTGGCAAGGGATGGGTGGTGGCTGGTTGCTGGTCTGGTGGGATGTGATATCCTGACGTATGGAGTCAATCTTGGATGTGAAATAAGTGGCAAAGTCAAGAGCAGACAATGAGGAAGGGAGAGGAGGTGGTGGTGGGCAGAGGAGGGAGTTAACAGTGGCAAAGAGGCGCAGGGGGTTGGAAGACTGGGTAGAAATGAGGATTTTGAAGTATGATTGTTTAGCGAGGGAAAGGGCAGCACTGAAGGATGAGAGCATGCATTTGAAATGGAGGAAGTCTGCTTTAGAGCGTGATTTCCTCCACTGTCGCTCGGCAGTACGTGAGCATTTTTGTAGATATCTGGTGCATTTGGTGTGCCAGGGTTGAGGTGTTGATCTGCGAGGGTGAATAGTGGTTGGTGGAGCAACAGAGTCAAGCGCAGAAGTAAGAGATGCATTGTATAGAGATGTGGCTTGTTCAGGGCATGTGAGAGAGAGAAGAGGAGAGAGAAGGGAGTCAAACAGGGAGGACAGGGATGAGGTGTCAATAGCCTCAGTGTTACGCTTCGTGATGGTAGCCTTAGGAGGGAGAGATGGGGAAGCAGAGATAGATAAGTTGAAAGAGAGCAAGTGGTGGTCAGAGAGGGGAAAAGGGGAATTGGAGAAATCAGAAATATCACAGCGGTGAGTGAAAACCAGATCCAGTGAGCACCCGTTCACATGGGAGGGTGAGGTGGTCAACTGGGAGAGACCAAGTGAAGAGGTGAGGTTAAGGAGTTTAGAGGCAGGTGATTTTGTGGGGTTATCGATAGGGATGTTGAAATCACCAAGAATAATGGAGGGAATGTCAGAAGAGAGGAAGTGAGGTAGCCAGGAAGCAAAGTTGTCGAGGAATTTGGAGGAAATGCCAGGTGGACGGTAAATTACAGCAACTCGAAGATTAGTAGGTTGGTAGAGGCATATTGCATGGGCCTCAAATGTAGAGAATGTAAGAGAAGGTTCTGGAGGTATAAGTTGGTATGTGTAGCTTGAGGGTAAAAGGATCCCAACACCACCCCCATGGGGACCCCCGGGTCGGGGTGTGTGTGAGAATGTGAGTCCCCCAGCAGAGAGAGCAGCAGGAGAAGTGGTGTCATGAGGAGTAATCCAGGTTTCTGTAATGGCCAGGAGGTGCAGGGAGTTGGAAATGAAAAGGTCATGAGTGGGGGCCAGTTTGTTGCAAATAGATCTGGCAGTCCAGAGTGCACAGGATAGGGAGTAGGAGTTTGTGGGAGAGATGTGTATGAGATTATCAGGATTGCTGTAGCGTTGAGGTAGGAGTAATTTGGAAGGAAAGGATAAAGAGGGTGTGATGATGGTGCTGGGGCCTTGGCTAGGAAGGGAGACTGCATGAGTGAGACAGGGAGGGAGTGCAGTTTGATACTGGTGGAGGAGAGGTGAGGAGACAGGCAGAGGAGGGAGAGAGCAGGGTTGAGTGGTGGGGTTTAAATGGTGTGAAGGGGCAGAAGTGAATTGCAATGGGGAAACAGAAGAGGGGTAGGGAGGCAGACAGAGGAGAGGAGAGAGGATGAGATGTAGGAGACTGGGAAAGAGGGATAGAGGTGGTAACAGGGGACAGAATAAATGATTAGAAAGACAATGAGTTATGGGGGTTGCCAGCCTGACCATAGTGTGGATGGGGTGAAAACTGGTAGTAAAATGAGAATAGGAGGAGGAGTGGTGGCTGTATGAGAGAGCAGTGAAGTTTGCAGAAAGAAATACGATTTGCAAGTATTTAAAATGATGTTAATATCTACAGATTACCAGTAAATCAAATATTTGTTGATGTGTATGCAAGAATTTAGGTTCCTTTAATTATGGACAGTGAGAAGCCAGTGTTCTCTAACAACAAATATATACATGTACGGAGTAAGCGTCTATAACTTGTCAAACACTGTTCCCTCTTCCAGCAATGCGACAGTTAACAGAGTTTAGCACAGCATATCTCTTGTACCATATTAAAAAAAGAAAGTGCTGTATTTTCCCCATTTCAGCAATGCAGTGGCTAACCAGCTTCAGCAGCACATGAATTAAGCACCGAGCCCATAGCATGGTGAGCGCAGCGAACCCGCAAGGGGATTGTGGCGCTCACACCTCAGTGCCCCCCCCCGGCCGGCATTATGCTGCTGGGATCCCGCGGTCAGTATCCTGACCACCGGGATACCAGACGGCGGTAATGCATACCCAACCCGTATATACTGCTGCACCTTTATATAACTACTGGAAACTACTGAGGAGGAAAGGGATCTAGGCGTCCTGTATTTCAGGTGACATAAAGGATAAATATAGTAATAATGGCACTATACTGGGAACTACTGAGGAGGAAAGGGATCTAGGCGTCCTGTATTTCAGATGACATAAAGGATAAATATAGTATTAATGGCACTATACTGGAAACTACTGAGGAGGAAAGGGATCTAGGCGTCCTGTATTTCAGGTGACATAAAGGATAAATATAGTAATAATGGCATTATACTGGGAACTACTGAGGAGGAAAGGGATCTAGGCGTCCTGTATTTCAGGTGACATAAAGGATAAATATAGTAATAATGGCACTATACTGGGAACTACTGAGGAGGAAAGGGATCTAGGCGTCCTGTATTTCAGGTGACATAAAGGATAAATATAGTAATAATGGCACTATACTGGAAACTACTGAGGAGGAAAGGGATCTAGGCGTCCTGTATTTCAGGTGACATAAAGGATAAATATAGTAATAATGGCACTATACTGGAAACTACTGAGGAGGAAAGGGATCTAGGAATCACTATTTCAGGTGACATAAACGATAAATATAGTATTAATGGCACTATACTGGGAACTACTGAGGAGGAAAGGGATCTAGGCGTCCTGTATTTCAGGTGACATAAAGGATAAATATAGTATTAATGGCACTATACTGGAAACTACTGAGGAGGAAAGGGATCTAGGAGTCACTATTTCAGGTGACATAAAGGATAAATATAGTAATAATGGCACTATACTGGGAACTACTGAGGAGGAAAGGGATCTAGGCGTCCTGTATTTCAGGTGACATAAAGGATAAATATAGTATTAATGGCACTATACTGGAAACTACTGAGGAGGAAAGGGATCTAGGCGTCCTGTATTTCAGGTGACATAAAGGATAAATATAGTAATAATGGCATTATACTGGGAACTACTGAGGAGGAAAGGGATCTAGGCGTCCTGTATTTCAGGTGACATAAAGGATAAATATAGTAATAATGGCACTATACTGGGAACTACTGAGGAGGAAAGGGATCTAGGCGTCCTGTATTTCAGGTGACATAAAGGATAAATATAGTAATAATGGCACTATACTGGAAACTACTGAGGAGGAAAGGGATCTAGGCGTCCTGTATTTCAGGTGACATAAAGGATAAATATAGTAATAATGGCACTATACTGGAAACTACTGAGGAGGAAAGGGATCTAGGAATCACTATTTCAGGTGACATAAACGATAAATATAGTATTAATGGCACTATACTGGGAACTACTGAGGAGGAAAGGGATCTAGGCGTCCTGTATTTCAGGTGACATAAAGGATAAATATAGTATTAATGGCACTATACCGGAAACTACTGAGGAGGAAAGGGATCTAGGAGTCACTATTTCAGGTGACATAAAGGATAAATATAGTAATAATGGCACTATAATGGGAACTACTGCGGAGGAAAGTTATCTAGGAGTCACTATTTCAGGTGACATAAAGGATAAATATAGTAATAATGGCACTATACTGGAAACTACTGAGGAGGAAAGGGATCTAGGAGTCACTATTTTAGGTGACATAAAGGATAAATATAGTAATAATGGCACTATACTGGAAACTACTGAGGAGGAAAGGGATCTAGGCGTCCCGTATTTCAGGTGACATAAAGGATAAATATAGTAATAATGGCACTATACTGGAAACTACTGAGGAGGAAAGGGATCTAGGAGTCACTATTTCAGGTGACATAAAGGATAAATATAGTAATAATGGCACTATACTGGAAACTACTGAGGAGGAAAGGGATCTAGAAGTCACTATTTCAGGTGACATAAAGGATAAATATAGTAATATTGGCACTATACTGGAAACTACTGAGGAGGAAAGGGATCTAGGCGTCACTATTTCAGGTGACATAAAGGATAAATATAGTAATAATGGCACTATACTGGAAACTACTGAGGAGGAAAGGGATCTAGAAGTCACTATTTCAGGTGACATAAAGGATAAATATAGTAATAATGGCACTATACTGGAAACTACTGAGGAGGAAAGGGATCTAGGCGTCCCGTATTTCAGGTGACATAAAGGATAAATATAGTAATAATGGCGCTATACTGGGAACTACTGAGGAGGAAAGGGATCTAGGAGTCACTATTTCAGGTGACATAAAGGATAAAATAAGAATTTACTTACCGATAATTCTATTTCTCGTAGTCCGTAGTGGATGCTGGGGACTCCGTCAGGACCATGGGGAATAGCGGCTCCGCAGGAGACAGGGCACAAAAGTAAGCTTTTAGGATCACATGGTGTGTACTGGCTCCTCCCCCTATGACCCTCCTCCAAGCCTCAGTTAGGTACTGTGCCCGGACGAGCGTACACAATAAGGAAGGATCTTGAATCCCGGGTAAGACTCATACCAGCCACACCAATCACACCGTACAACTTGTGATTTGAACCCAGTTAACAGTATGATAACAACGAAGTAGCCTCTGAAAAGATGGCTCACAACAATAATAACCCGATTTTTGTAACAATAACTATGTACAAGTACTGCAGACAATCCGCACTTGGGATGGGCGCCCAGCATCCACTACGGACTACGAGAAATAGAATTATCGGTAAGTAAATTCTTATTTTCTCTAACGTCCTAGTGGATGCTGGGGACTCCGTCAGGACCATGGGGATTATACCAAAGCTCCCAAACGGGCGGGAGAGTGCGGATGACTCTGCAGCACCGAATGAGAGAACTCCAGGTCCTCTTTAGCCAGAGTATCAAATTAGTAAAATTTTACAAACGTGTTCTCCCCTGACCACGTAGCTGCTCGGCAAAGTTGTAATGCCGAGACCCCTCGGGCAGCCGCCCAAGATGAGCCCACCTTCCTTGTGGAGTGGGCATTTACAGTTTTAGGCTGTGGCAGGCCTGCCACAGAATGTGCAAGTTGGATTGTGCTACAGATCCAACGAGCAATCGTCTGCTTAGACGCAGG
Source organism: Pseudophryne corroboree (assembly GCF_028390025.1). Lineage (NCBI taxonomy): Eukaryota > Metazoa > Chordata > Amphibia > Anura > Myobatrachidae > Pseudophryne > Pseudophryne corroboree. The sequence goes on from NC_086450.1 coordinate 497,058,661, forward strand.
AGCACCCATCTTGTTGGGTGCATACAATATAAACAACGAGTCAGATTTTCTGACTCCAGCTGTCCTTGAAATATATATTTTCAATGCTCTGACAACGTCCAGTAACTTGGAGTCCTCCAAGTCGCTAGTAGCCGCAGGCACCACAATAGGCTGGTTCAAGTGAAACGCCGAAACCACCTTAGGGAGAAATTGAGGACGTGTCCGCAGTTCTGCCCTGTCCGAATGGAAAATCAGATATGGGCTTTTGTACGATAAAGTCGCCAACTCTGAAACTCTCCTGGCTGAAGCCAGGGCCAGTAGCATGGTTACTTTCCATGTAAGATACTTCAAATCTACAGATTTGAGAGGCTCAAACCAATGAGATTTGAGAAAATCCAAAACTACGTTTAGATCCCACGGTGCCACTGGGGGCACAATCGGGGGCTGTATATGTAGTACACCCTTGACAAAAGTTTGTACTTCAGGCACTGAAGCCAATTCTTTCTGGAAGAAGATTGATAAGGCCGAAATTTGAACTTTAATAGACCCCAATTTGAGGCCCATAGACAATCCTGCCTGCAGGAAATGTAGGAATCGACCCAATTGAAATTCTTCCGTTGGGGCCTTCTTGGCTTCACACCATGCAACATATTTTCTCCAAATGCGGTGATAATGTTGTGCGGTCACTTCCTTCCTAGCTTTAATCAAGGTAGGAATAACTTCCTCTGGAATGCCCTTTTCTTTTAGAATCCGGCGTTCAACCGCCATGCCGTCAAACGCAGTCGCGGTAAGTCTTGGAACATACAAGGTCCCTGCTGAAGCAGATCCCTTCTTAGAGGTAGAGGCCACGGATCCTCCGTGAGCATCTCTTGAAGTTCCGGATACCAAGTTCTTCTTGGCCAATCCGGAGCCACTAGTATTGTTCTTACTCCCCTTTTCCGAATAATTCTCAGTACCTTTGGTATGAGAGGCAGAGGAGGAAACACATACACTGACTGGTACACCCACGGTGTTACCAGAGCGTCCACAGCTATTGCCTGAGGGTCTCTTGACCTGGCGCAATATCTGTCCAGTTTTTTGTTGAGGCGAGACGCCATCATATCCACCTTTGGTTTTTCCCAACGGTTCACAATCATGCGGAAAACTTCCGGATGAAGTCCCCACTCTCCCGGATGAAGGTCGTGTCTGCTGAGGAAGTCTGCTTCCCAGTTGTCCACTCCCGGGATGAACACTGCTGACAGTGCTATGACATGATTTTCCGCCCAGCAAAGAATCCTTGCAGCTTCTGTCATTGCTCTTCTGCTTCTCGTGCCGCCTTGTCTGTTTACGTGGGCGACTGCCGTGATGTTGTCCGACTGGATCAACACCGGCTGACCCTGAAGCAGCGGTTTCGCCAAGCTTAGAGCATTGTAGATCGCTCTTAGCTCCAGTATATTTATGTGAAGAGACGTCTCCAGGTTTGACCATACACCCTGGAAGTTTCTTCCCTGTGTGACTGCTCCCCAGCCCCGTAGGCTGGCATCCGTAGTCACCAGGACCCAGTCCTGTATGCCGAACCTGCGGCCCTCTAACAGATGGGCACTCTGCAACCACCACAGGAGAGACAACCTTGTTCTTGGTGACAGTGTTATCCGCTGATGCATGTGCAGATGCGATCCGGACCATTTGTCCAGCAGATCCCACTGAAATGTTCGTGCATGGAATCTGCCGAATGGAATTGCTTCGTAAGAAGCCACCATCTTTCCCAGGACTCTTGTGCATTGATGTACTGACACATTTCCTGGTTTTAGGAGGTTCCTGACAAGTTCGGATAACTCCCTTGCTTTCTCCTCCGGGAGAACCACCTTTTTCTGAACCGTGTCCAGAATCATTCCCAGGAACAGCAGACGTGTTGTCGGGGTCAATTGAGATTTTGGAAGATTCAGAATCCACCCGTGTTGTTGAAGCACTACTTGGGTTAGTGCTACACCGACTTCCAGCTGTTCTCTGGACTTTGCCCTTATCAGGAGATCGTCTAAGTAAGGGATAATTAATACGCCTTTTCTTCGTAGAAGAACCATCATTTCGGTCATTACCTTGGTAAAGACCCGAGGTGCCGTGGACAAACCAAACGGCAGCGTTTGAAACTGATAATGACAGTCTTGTATCACGAACCTGAGATACCCTTGGTGTGAGGGGTAAATTGGGACATGCAGATAAGCATCTTTTATGTCCAGGGACACCATGAAGTCCCCTTCTTCCAGATTCGCTATCACTGCTCTGAGTGACTCCATCTTGAACTTGAATTTCTGTATGTACAGGTTCAAGGATTTCAGATTTAGAATAGGTCTTACCGAACCGTCCGGCTTCGGTACCACAAATAGTGTGGAATAATACCCCTTTCCCTGTTGTAGGAGGGGTACCTTGACTATCACCTGCTGAGAATACAGCTTGTGAATGGCTTCCAATACCGTCGCCCTTTCTGAGGGAGACGTTGGTAAAGCAGACTTTAGGAACCGGCGAGGGGGAGACCTTTCGAATTCCAACATGTAACCCTGAGATACTATCTGCAGGATCCACGGGTCCACCTGTGAGCGAGCCCACTGATTGCTGAAAATCTTTAGTCGACCCCCACCGCTCCTGAGTCCGCTTGTAAAGCCCCAGCGTCATGCTGATGGCTTTGTAGAACCCGGGGCGGGCTTCTGGTCCTGGGCAGGGGCTGCTTGCTGCCCTCTCTTACCCTTTCCTCTGCCTCGGGGCAGATAAGACTGTCCTTTTGCCCGCTTGTTTTTATAGGAGCGAAAGGACTGCGGCTGAAAAGACGGTGTCTTTTTCTGTTGGGAGGGGGTCTGAGGTAAAAAGGTGGATTTGCCGGCAGTTGCCGTGGCCACCAGATCCGATAGACCGACCCCAAATAATTCCTCTCCTTTATATGGCAATACTTCCATATGCCTTTTGGAATCCGCATCACCTGACCACTGTCGCGTCCATAAACTTCTTCTGGCAGATATGGACATCGCACTTACTCTTGATGCCAGAGTGCAAATATCCCTCTGAGCATCTCGCATATAAAGAAACGCATCCTTTAATTGCTCTAGAGTCAATAAAATACTGTCCCTATCCAGGGTATCAATATTTTCAGTCAGGGAATCCAACCACACTACCCCAGCACTGCACATCCAGGCTGAGGCTATTGCTGGTCGCAGTATAACACCAGTATGTGTGTATATACTCTTCAGGGTAGTTTCCAGCCTCCTATCTGCTGGATCCTTGAGGGCGGCCGTATCAGGAGACGGCAACGCCACTTGTTTTAATAAACGTGTGAGCGCTTTATCCACCCTAGGGGGTGTTTCCCAGCGCGCCCTAACCTCTGGTGGGAAAGGGTATAATGCCAATAACTTCTTAGAAATTAGCAGTTTTCTATCTGGGTTAACCCACGCTTCATCACACACGTCATTCAATTCCTCTGATTCTGTAAAAGCTACAGGTAGTTTTTTCACCCCCCACATAATACCCCTTTTTGAGGTACCTGCAGTATCAGAGATCTGCAAAGCCTCCTTCATTGCCGTGATCATATAACGTGTGGCCCTATTGGAAAATACGTTTGTTTCTTCACCGTCGACACTAGATTCATCTGTGTCGGTACCTGTGTCGACTGACTGAGGTAAGGGACGTTTTACAGCCCCTGACGGTGTCTGAGACGCCTGAGCCGGTACTAACTGGTTTTCCGGCCGTCTCATTTCGTCCACTGACTTTTGTAATGTACTAACATTATCACGTAATTCCATAACTAAAGCCATCCATTCCGGTGTCGACTCCCTAGGGGGTGACATCACCATTACCGGCAATTGCTCTGCCTCCACACCAACATCGTCCTCATACATGTCGACACACTCGTACCGACACACAGCAGACACACAGGGAATGCTCTTATCGAAGACAGGACCCCCTTAGCCCTTTGGGGAGACAGAGGGAGAGTTTGCCAGCACACACCAAAAGCGCTATAAAATGTATATAAACAACCCTAAAAGGTGTTGTTTCTGTTATATGCGCTTTTAATATATAAATATCGCCAAAATATGCCCCCCTTCTCTTTGTTACCCTGTTTCTGTAGTGCAGTGCAGGGGAGAGTCCTGGGAGCCTTCCTCACAGCGGAGCTGAGCAGGAAAATGGCGCTGAGTGCTGAGGAGAATAAGCTCCGCCCCCATTTCGGCGGGCTTTTCTCCCGGGTTTTGAGATATCTGGCCTGGGTTAAATACATACATATAGCCTTAATGGCTATATGTGATGTATTCTTTGCCATCAAAGGTATTAAATATTGCTGCCCAGGGCGCCCCCAGCAGCGCCCTGCACCCTCCGTGACTAGTCAGTGTGAAGTGTGTAGCAACAATGGCGCACAGCTGCCGTGCTGTGCGCTACCTTCATGAAGACTGAAGAGTCTTCTGCCGCCTGTTTCCGGACCTCCGATCTTCAGCATCTGTAAGGGGGATCGGCGGCGCGGCTCCGGGACGAACCCCAGGGTGACCTGTGTTCCGACTCCCTCTGAAGCTATGTCCAGTAGCCTAAGACTCCAATCCATCCTGCACGCAGGTGAGTTGAAAATCTCTCCCCTAAGTCCCTCGATGCAGTGAGCCTGTTGCCAGCAGGACTCACTGAAACTAAAAAACCTAAAAACTTTTTCTAAGCAGCTCTTTAGGAGAGCCACCTAGATTGCACCCTGCTCGGACGGGCACAAAAACCTAACTGAGGCTTGGAGGAGGGTCATAGGGGGAGGAGCCAGTACACACCATGTGATCCTAAAAGCTTACTTTTGTGCCCTGTCTCCTGCGGAGCCGCTATTCCCCATGGTCCTGACGGAGTCCCCAGCATCCACTAGGACGTTAGAGAAATATAGTAATAATGGCACTATACTGGAAACTACTGAGGAGGAAAGGGATCTAGGAGTCACTATTTCAGGTGACATAAAGGATAAATATAGTAATAATGGCACTATACTGGAAACTACTGAGGAGGAAAGGGATCTAGGCTTCCCGTATTTCAGGTGACATAAAGGATAAATATAGTAATAATGGCGCTATACTGGAAACTACTGAGGAGGAAAGGGATCTAGGAGTCACTATTTCAGGTGACATAAAGGATAAATATAGTATTAATGGCGCTATACTGGAAACTACTGAGGAGGAAAGGGATCTAGGAGTCACTATTTCAGGTGACATAAAGGATAAATATAGTAATAATGGCACTATACTGGAACTACTGAGGAGTAAAGGGATCTAGGCGTCCCGTATTTCAGGTGACATAAAGGATAAATATAGTAATAATGGCGCTATACTGGAAACTACTGAGGAGGAAAGGGAGCTAGGAGTCACTATTTCAGGTGACATAAAGGATAAATATAGTATTAATGGTGCTATACTGGAAACTACTGAGGAGGAAAGGGATCTAGGAGTCACTATTTCAGGTGACATAAAGGATAAATATAGTATTAATGGCGCTATACTGGAAACTACTGAGGAGGAAAGGGATCTAGGAGTCACTATTTCAGGTGACATAAAGGATAAATATAGTATTAATGGCACTATACTGGAAACTACTGAGGAGGAAAGGGATCTAGGCGTCCCGTATTTCAGGTGACATAAAGGATAAATATAGTAATAATCGCACTATACTGGAAACTACTGAGGAGGAAAGGGATCTAGGAGTCACTATTTCAGGTGACATAAAGGATAAATATAGTATTAACGGCACTATACTGGGAACTACTGAGGAGGAAAGGGATCTAGGAGTCACTATCTCAGGTGACATAAAGGATAAATATAGTAATAATGGCACTATACTGGAAACTACTGAGGAGGAAAGGGATCTAGGCGTCACTATTTCAGGTGACATAAAGGATAAATATAGTATTAATGGCACTATACTGGAAACTACTGAGGAGGAAAGGGATCTAGGAGTCACTATTTCAGGTGACATAAAGGATAAATATAGTAATAATGGCACTATACTGGAACTACTGAGGAGGAAAGGGATCTAGGAGTCACTATTTCAGGTGACATAAAGGATAAATATAGTAATAATGGCACTATACTGGAAACTACTGAGGAGGAAAGGGATCTAGGAGTCACTATTTCAGGTGACATAAAGGATAAATATAGTAATAATGGCACTATACTGGAAACTACTGAGGAGGAAGGGATCTAGGCGTCCCGTATTTCAGGTGACATAAAGGATAAATATAGTAATAATGGCGCTATACTGGGAACTACTGAGGAGGAAAGGGATCTAGGAGTCACTATTTCAGGTGACATAAAGGATAAATATAGTAATAATGGCACTATACTGGAAACTACTGAGGAGGAAAGGGATCTAGCAGTCACTATTTCAGGTGACATAAAGGATAAATATAGTAATAATGGCACTATACTGGAAACTACTGAGGAGGAAAGGGATTTAGGCGTCCCGTATTTCAGGTGACATAAAGGATAAATAAAGTAATAATGGCGCTATACTGGAAACTACTGAGGAGGAAAGGGATCTAGGAGTCACTATTTCAGGTGACATAAAGGATAAATATAGTATTAATGGCGCTATACTGGAAACTACTGAGGAGGAAAGGGATCTAGGAGTCACTATTTCAGGTGACATAAAGGATAAATATAGTAATAATGGCACTATACTGGAACTACTGAGGAGTAAAGGGATCTAGGCGTCCCGTATTTCAGGTGACATAAAGGATAAATATAGTAATAATGGCGCTATACTGGAAACTACTGAGGAGGAAAGGGAGCTAGGAGTCACTATTTCAGGTGACATAAAGGATAAATATAGTATTAATGGCGCTATACTGGAAACTACTGAGGAGGAAAGGGATCTAGGAGTCACTATTTCAGGTGACATAAAGGATAAATATAGTATTAATGGCACTATACTGGGAGCTACTGAGAAGGAAAGGGATCTAGGAGTCACTATTTCAGGTGACATAAAGGATAAATATAGTATTAATGGCACTATACTGGAAACTACTGAGGAGGAAAGGGATCTAGGAGTCACTATTTCAGGTGACATAAAGGATAAATATAGTATTAATGGCACTATACTGGGAGCTACTGAGGAGGAAAGGGATCTAGGAGTCACTATTTCAGGTGACATAAAGGATAAATATAGTATTAATGGCACTATACTGGGAACTACTGAGGAGGAAAGGGATCTAGGCGTCCCGTATTTCAGGTGACATAAAGGATAAATATAGTAATAATGGCGCTATACTGGGAACTACTGAGGAGGAAAGGGATCTAAGAGTCACTATTTCAGGTGACATAAAGGATAAATATAGTAATAATGGCACTATACTGGAAACTACTGAGGAGGAAAGGGATCTAGGAGTCACTATTTCAGGTGACATAAAGGATAAATATAGTAATAATGGCACTATACTAGAAACTACTGAGGAGGAAAGGGATCTAGGCGTCCCGTATTTCAGGTGACATAAAGGATAAATATAGTAATAATGGCGCTATACTGGAAACTACTGAGGAGGAAAGGGATCTAGGAGTCACTATTTCAGGTGACATAAAGGATAAATATAGTATTAATGGCGCTATACTGGAAACTACTGAGGAGGAAAGGGATCTAGGAGTCACTATTTCAGGTGACATAAAGGATAAATATAGTAATAATGGCACTATACTGGAACTACTGAGGAGTAAAGGGATCTAGGCGTCCCGTATTTCAGGTGACATAAAGGATAAATATAGTAATAATGGCACTATACTGGGAGCTACTGAGGAGGAAAGGGATCTAGGAGTCACTATTTCAGGTGACATAAAGGATAAATATAGTATTAATGGCACTATACTGGAAACTACTGAGGAGGAAAGGGATCTAGGAGTCACTATCTCAGGTGACATAAAGGATAAATATAGTATTAATGGCACTATACTGGAAACTACTGAGGAGGAAAGGGATCTAGGAGTCACTATCTCAGGTGACATAAAGGATAAATATAGTATTAATGGCACTATACTGGGAACTACTGAGGAGGAAAGGGATCTAGGAGTCACTATTTCAGGTGACATAAAGGATAAATATAGTATTAATGGCACTATACTGGGAGCTACTGAGGAGGAAAGGGATCTAGGAGTCACTATTTCAGGTGACATAAAGGCAGGTAAGCAATGTAACAAAGCGGGTGTGGTATTGAAAGTCGACAGTAACTAGGTCGACAATGTCTAGGTCGACCACTATTGGGTCGACAGGGTGTCTAGGTCGACAGGGTCTTTAGGCCGACAGGTCAAAAGGTCGACATGAGTTTTTAATGTTATTTTGGTGTCGTTTTCTTCGTAGAATGACTGGGAACCCCAATTAGTGCACCGTGTCCCCTCGCATGGTGCCTTCACTCCGCTACCGCTGCGCTCGGCACAGATTACCGTTCCAATCTTAGTCCACGTGGATCGTTAAGTATGAAAAGGTTCAAAAAAAGAAAAAAAATGTGAAAAACTCAAGTCGACCTTTTGGCCTGTCGACCTAGAACATGTCGACCTAAAGACCCTGTCGACCTAGACACCCTGTCGACCTAGTTACTGTCGACCAATGGTGGTCAACCTAGACATTGTCGACTTAGAGACCGGATCCCAACAAAGCAATGAGGAGGGCTAGTCAGATGCTTGGCTGCATTGGGAGAGGAATCAGCAGCAGAAAGAAAGAAGTAATAATGCCACTGTATAGGTCATTGGTACGGCCTCATCTAGAATACTGTATTCAGTTCTGGAGGCCATATCTTCAGACGGATATTAGTACATTAGATACTGTACAAAGAAGGGCAACTAAGATGGTGCATGGCCTACATCACAAAACATACCCAGAAAGACTAAGAAATCTCAATATGTATAGTTTGGAGCAGAGAAGGGAAAGGGGGAACATGATAGAGACTGTCACATATATCAAGGGTTTTAACAAAGTCCAGGAGGAAAACCTTCTCCAAATGAAGAGAAGCAGTAGGACACGAGGACATGCCCTGAGACTGTAGGGGAGGAAGAGTTCAAAGCGTTTATTAGCAGAGAGTGAATTAAAAGTGAGAAAATTAGAAAAGGAAATTATAGCTACGAAAGTTAATAAATTTAAAAGGGACACAATAGATTATAGAGATGGGAATGTCAGAAATTGGCCTGTGGCAAAAAAACGTTGGAATGACATTAATTATAATCAGAGACTACCGCGAGAGAACATTCGGCAAAAGGTGCAGAGGGGGTTTACCAATAGACAGGCATATAGGAATAATGAGATACCTTTAAAGAATAGGTATGAAGTATTTTCCTCCCCCAGTGTGCCACAGTATAAATCTCGTTTTTTTTCAGAGGGGCGCGTATGGGAGAGAGAGGAGACCAATGGGGGAATTAGAAGCCACATTGAGTCCGCGTTACAATGGAAAGAGAAAAAACAAGGATGTAAGAGAGGCACGAGAGGTGGAAAAAGAAACAAAAATAAGGAGGAAGGACCTAAGAGAGAAGTAGGGGTGTTTAATTTATCTCAGGCCTGGCCAACCTGTGGCCCTCCAGATGTTGTGAAACTACACAACCCAGCATGCCCTGCCACAGTTTTAACTTTCCCTAATAGCAAAACTGTGGCAAAGCATGATGGGACTTGTAGTTTTACAACAGCTGGAGAGCCACAGGTTGGCCAGGCCTGATTTATCTAATCATATAATGACAAAAGATGAAACTACACTATTATCTCGTGGTTTATCCTTTGCACCGAATGTTACACCTAGTGGATTCCAATTGTTTATAGATACTAACAAGTTTGTACGCAACTTGACTTTAAAACGACACTTTGTCAAAAATCATAGAGAGAAGAAAGACGATGTAATGGAAACTGATCATAGTGTGTTAAAAAAGAAATCAAATTATCCGGTAGAATCTAGGGGAAGCTTTGTGGAAGCCTTTCATAATTTGGTTAAGAAAGATATGTATAATCTTTGTTCTACAGTACCTCATATTAAAGATAATTTAAGTTAAGGGGAAAGCGGAGCTTTAGAGGAGTTAAGGAAGAATGAGCAATTAGTCATTAAAATAGCAGCTAAGGGGGGGGGGGTTGTGCTATTGAACAGATTGGATTATGAAGAAGAGTGTGTTAGACTATTAAGTGATGTTAATACATATAAGCCACTAGAAAATGATCCGACAGAACGAATAATAGGTGAAATTGGTACACTGTTAAATGCAGGTCTTAAAGATAAAGTGCTAACTGTCAGGAATCGGCGCTCTGCTACGTCTCACCTACCAGCGCGCTGGTGTGCGGGCCTCCGGAGGTCATGGCCCCAGTTGCGGCTGCAGGTGTGTATGGACCGCAAGCGTTATCTTCCGCCTTGCTGAGTACCCCTGAGTCTGGTTCTATGTGCATTCTGCTGTGTGCCGGCGTCCTGCCTGTGAGGTCGTTGCCATGACTCCTGCACTCAGCTGATCCGGGTGTGCAATCCAGCACTGTGTCTCCACCCAGAGTTCAGTGACCAATCACTGCAGGGCCATGGGTATAACTCCCAGTCCGTGGCTCACTCACATTGCCTCAGACAACGAGTCACATACGGTGTGCCTTGTTCTCCGGACTCCTGTGTTCCTGTTTCCAGCGATTCCCCGTGGTTACCTCCTGTCATCTCATCTCACTTCAGCTCTCCTGTTTTCTTCAGACTTCATCCACAGCCGGTTACCAGCTCATCAAGCAGTAAGAGACTCTCCTCAGGTGTTGCATTCATTACTACCTGTGCTCTGCTAATTGCATACCATCTGTGCATCTCTGCAAGTTATATCACCTCATTGCATAGAGACTGTCTCCTGCTTGGGCCTAGTGTGGCCATAAGGACTTTGTTATACAGAGACTGTGTGTTTTTCAAGTTTTACCGGAGTTCTGTTTATTTCATTTACGTTCAGTATCAAGTCACTATATATTTCTGTTGCAAGAGACTTTTCAGTTGTTTTGGATTCAATTACCAATCACTGTTACTTTGCTGCCTGGTTTCAGTTTGTCATTCACTGCTATACCATCTACTCTGTGATCCCTGTGTAATAAACATCAGTGCTTATGCACCGGACTTTCATATTGCCTCCCCGCTTTGTACATCGCACCAACACTGACCCACTAGCGCCCCCGCCGGGGACAGACAAACCCAGAGACCTGACAGTTTGTCTGAGGCCCATGGACCCGGACGGTGGTCAGAGTGTGGGGTCAGGGACACTCCAAGGCTTAGTGTCACGACTGGATGGTCAAGAGGCTGCGCAGCAGCAGATTATACAATGTCTGCAAGAAATGTCTTCTCGCTTAGATACTCTGCAACAGTCATTTCCAATTTCAGTTCTTTCAGTGTCCTCATCAGTTTCTGCTCCTGTTCCTAGTTCCACAGTTTCTAGCTCTCCAGTTGCTCCTGTTCCAATGTCTCGCATCCATCTACCTACTCCAAGTAAATTTGATGGTAATGCTAAGATGTGTCGTGGATTTTTGAATCAATGCGAGGTTCATTTTGAATTGCAACCACAGAACTTTCCAACACCTAGAACAAAGGTTGCTTATATTGTTTCTCTTTTAGCCGGCTCTGCCCTGAACTGGGTCTCTCCGCTGTGGGAGCGAGCAGATGCTTTGTTGAACAACTATACAGAGTTTGTTGCCACATTCCGACGCATCTTTGACGAACCTGGGCGTACGACCTCTGCTTCTTCAGACCTCCTTCAGATCCGCCAGGGAACACGTACTGTGGGTCAGTACGTTATCCAGTTCCAGACATTGGCATCAGAGGTAAAGTGGAACAACCAGGCATT